>NC_037893.1:165000-166027 GCF_041138505.1 Cibotium barometz | reverse complement strand
CAAATGAATAGGAACAAACAAGCAAGAAAGAATCCGAAACGAAACTACTGGTGGGTAATCTAAACAAATGATGAAGGATTCCTCGAGAAGTTAACAATTAGTACTCATATTGAATGATTATGAATTATTCAAGGAAAAATGGACTTGAAACATACACGAGGAAGGTTCTAGGAGCAATACTAGTTAGAAATCTCTTATGAACCAGGAGCCGTGTGAAGTAAGAATTTCATGCACGGTTCTGAATGAGCGGGAAGATCGAAAATCTTCTTTTCGACTCTAACTCTCCTACACCAGTCGTTGCTTTTTTTTCTGTTACCTCTAAAGTAGCAGCTCTAGCTTTATCTACACGACTCTTCGGTATTATTTTCCCATATTTATCCAGTGAATGGCATATTGCTTTAGGAGTATTAGCTACTCTTAGCATGATATTAGGAAATTTAATTGCCGTTACTCAAATAAGCATGAAACGTATGCTAGCATATTCTTCTATAAGCCAAATTGGATATATTATGATTGGAATACTTGCTGCAGACCCCGAGAATGGTTATGCAAGTATGATAACTTATACGTTCATTCATATACTCATGAATCTAGGAACTTTTGCTCGTATCACTTCATTTGGTTTACGAACCGGAACTGATAATATTAGGGATTATGCGGGATTATACATGAAGGATCCTGTTCTAACATTCTCTCCGGTTCTACGTTCACCATCCCTAGGGGGTATCCCTCCACCATCCGGTTTTTTTGGTAAACTCTATCTCTTTTGGCATGGATGGAAAGCCGGTTCGTACCCATCAGTTCCGATAGCGCTCGTCACAAGTGTCATTTCTATATATTATTATCTAAAAATAATTAAATTAATGTTCACTGGGAAGAATGAGAGGAGCAACACATCCACAATTTATATACAAAATTCATTAGTTTCTTCATCAACTTCAATTTCGAAAGGTTCTATCGAAATAGCTATGATTATTCGTGCACTAGCATCAATCCTATCGGGTATATTAATAGATCCCATTATCGG
>NC_037893.1:97500-152500 GCF_041138505.1 Cibotium barometz | reverse complement strand
GCGATACCTAATGGAGACAAGTCCTTGGCCCGGGTTTGAGAAGGAGAGAGAGGAATGGGAGCGAGATGGCTGTGAGACGATAGACTGTTCCAACGATGTAGGAAGTGCCGATGATGTTAATAGTCTCGATAGTGTCGATAGTGTCGATGATGTCGATAGTGTCGATAGTGTCGATGATGTCGATAGTGTCGATGATGTCGATAGTGTCGATAGTGTCGATGATGTCGATAGTGTCGATACAGTCGATCCTGTCGATCACTTCGATACTGTTGAAGAGGTAGAGAGTGCCGATGATGTCGATAGTGTCGATAGTGTCGATAGTGTCGATAGTGTCGATAGTGTCGATACTCTCAATACTTTCGATACTGTCGATACTGTTGAAGAGGTAGAGAGTGTCGATAGTGTCGATAGTGTCGATAGTGTCGATACTTTCAAGACTGTCGATACTGTCAATACTGTTGAAGAGGTAGAGAGTGTCGATAGTGTCGATAGTGTCGATACTTTTCCAACTTGCAACAATCTCAAGCAGGGTCTTTGCAAGAGGGACGGCACGGCTGCAAAAGGAAGAGAGAGTGGAGGCTGGGGGGATCAGTTTACAGCCCCTGAGGAGGAGAGAACCAGGGACTTCCTAAAGCGGTATCCTGAGCTAGAGGAGGCCCGCCGCAGGGAGGAGACGTGGACGGTTGAACAGATAGTGCGGTGGGCAGTCTCTAACCTCAAGGTCAGGGCAGGTCTCAAAGGGCTGGTGGGGAGCCTCTATCTAAAGGCGGAGACAGCATCAACGCGTGGCGCACACAAGCTCCCCCCTTTATTGCCAAGCACCACCCTGGCCGGCATGCCTTATCCTCTATCAGGCCTCTTGAGTTCAGGTCTCTCGAGGCTGGCTGCTCTTCCCTCTCGATACAAAGAACTCGTAGATCTCCTTAATGAGGAGAGCGTGGTCATTACCAGCACGTGCTACCTCCTCTTCCGTCTCTTTGGGCCAGGAGCCCGGCCTTACTTCCACCGTCGGTGCCCTGTACAGCAACCTTTTGCCACCTCCTACAGGTTTCTACCCAGTTACGCACGGCTCGTGCCGAAGAGCGGCCATGGATCGGCCACCCTGGCCAACCTGAGGCGCGACCTAAAGGGTGTTATCTACCAGGTTATCAACCAACTCGTCCTTCCCGATGAGCTCGTCCTGGAAGAGATTGACATGGTGGCGTGCCACACGGGCATCTATGCAGGGCTGATGGGCTACACCAAAGCACCTAACACATGGGAGGCCTACCAATCAGGGTTCTTCTGGGCCTTTGTTATGGAGAAGTGGGGAGACGGATGTCCCAAGCCACTCCTTAAGCGAATACTCTACTCGGGCTTAAATGGGGCCAGCCTGACCAGTCAGGCCGGCGCCATCTCAGCGTGCATTAAGGAGGCGCATCAAGAGCACCAATCTACGGGGCTCGCTGACTTCCAGAAGAAGGTTTTGGGAAATCCCATCCTACAAGAGCTCGCCCTTTTCCACGAAATGGTGGGTTCAAGAGGCATGATCTATCTTCCCTCCCAGATAAGGCCCTACTATGGGAGGCCAGAGGAGGCATCTTTGCCGGGGAGGCCCCGCAGCCTCTACCACAACGGATTGCTCACCTCTCGCATACTTGCGTCCCATGAGGTGATCCTCCTTATGTACCTCGTGTCTCATTTAGAGGAATCCCGTATGGGCATCCCCGTTAGCCTAGAGAACGACGGGCTGGTCCACCTTACCCGGCGTTCTCACCACTCTCCCACCACCCGTTTGCTTGATGTCTCACTTAGACAGAACAGCCAACGCCTCCTGGGGGTTGAAATCCCGGTGGAGCGCAAGGGGTAGTGCCCTGATTGAGTGGGAGACAAGTCAACCTATTGAAACTAGGGAAAGTCTTGAAAGTATCGACACTATCGACACTATCGACACTATCGACACTATTGACACTCAATAAAGTATCCACAGTATCAATAGTATCGACTGTATTGACACTCAATACTGTATCGACACTATCGACACTATCGACACTATTGACACTCAATAAAGTATCAACAGTATCAACAGTATCGACAGTATTGAAACTCAATAAAGTATCGACACTATCGACACTATCGACACTATCGACACTATCGACACTATCGACACTATTGACACTCAATAAAGTATCAACAGTATCGACACTATTGAAACTAGGGAAAGTCTTGAAAGTATCGACACTATCGACACTATCGACACTATCGACACTATTGACACTCCATAAAGTATCAACAGTATCAACAGTATTGACAGTATCGACAGTATCGACACTATCGACACTATCGACACTGTCCCCACCACCCGTGTATCTAATCCCCATATCTACTATGCACATCAACCCAACAAACACGACGTCGCCTTCTTCCCTGGCCACCCGCTCCTGCGCCTTCTGGGCCCACATCTTCTCCAAATGGGGAGATGACATACCAAAACACCTACTAGAAACCCTCCTTTACTCCGGCCTTAATGGGGCCAGCTTAAAAGGGGGCGGTTCCTTACTCTCTAAGGTGAAAGAGGCGTGCGGAAGCCTGCCCGGATACGAGCTGGAGCAGAGGGTTCTACGCCACCCTATCCTCCAGGAACTGGCCTCTTTCCAGCTCTCCCTGGGACGGAGGGACAGGATCTACTTCCCCTCCCGCAAACAACCGTACTATGGCAAGGTAGAGGGGGAGATGGGGGGATGGGGAGATGGGGAGCCGTGCCGGAGGGAGCAGATATCACGAGGGGTTGCTGTCGTCTCGCGCATTAGCTTCCCACGAGGTTGTTCTCCTATTGAGCCTCGTTGATTGCTTGGTTCGTAATCGCTCAGGCGTCCCTCTCAGTTTGGAAAACGATGGTTTGCTCTTTCTAACCCGCTCGTCGCGCCGGGAGGATACGCTAGCTTGGTGGTAACCTGAGGTCGCGCAGTCTGGATTTTCTTGGGGTGGAGATTCCTCCGGAGAGTAAGGCGTGACACGCCTCTACATGCACCCCCCCCCTTATCTTGCTTCACCACCTCGATAACGGAAAAAGCCGACATAGTCGACATCTCGACACTCTTTCCCTATATCCCTTTTGACACATTACACGGAGGTTTATGCACATTGTCTCTACTCTTATAGGCTTTTTCGGTATCCTTAAGTTCGTCCTTGACCGTACTTTTGCCAGTTGCCTACATAACTTTCGGGAGGCTATAACGGAGGCCTTGTTAACCCACTGGCAAGTCCCCAATTTCAAGTTAAAAGATTTCTCAGAGACATGTTTCAAAAGAGTCGGGGCTACCTCTACCCAACATCTTTGTAACCCTATACAGTCTCTAACTATACTATACTAGATTGGTGCATTGGCATCCTACCGGGACTGGCTATGCAACTGATATTACTAAACCCGTCTAAAATTGGCATTACTAACTCTCTTTTTACTACACTTTCGTTCTTCTTTCCCTATTCATAATCTTTATGGTATAGATGAAATACTCGTCCTCGCCATTCATCTGAATTAACCTTGGAGTACACAACTGAATTAGAAAAATCTGTGTCATGCATTGGTAGTAACAATTGGTAGTAATAACAGCTTGACCTTCTCGAGGTCCCGTGGTACAATTTTCTTTCCACGGAACCTGGACTTCTGATCCGGTCCACGGAAGAGGGAGGAAATAGGATGCAGGACTTGACTTAGTCGCTCGTCACGGAACAAGCTAACTAAGCCAGAATCACCGAGACAAGTAACCTCTTTTCTTTTTCGTATATATCCCTGGTTTCCTTTCTCACTGCTACTTCAGCATCATCGCTACTAGCGGGCCTCAAGCAGTCATCGGATCCTATCCCATAAAGATACGTATCCTTACTCACTTACTTATTAGGTAGTTAGGTAGGTTACCGAATCTTTCTCAGGCAGCCTCGTTGGAACGAAAGAAAGAACGAAAGTCAGATATCGAAGCTGTCTTCATTTCAAAATGGATTCCTTATCGAAGGGTAATTAATGATATGGATAAGCCTATACCAACTCGTCAATCTCCTCTATATTTGACCCGTTTCATATTACTCAAATGAAAACAAGAGACTCATTAGCGAATCTACCCAGCAATTTGATAGATTTTCCATTTCTCTATCCGTGCTACTTATTAATAATACTGAGGTTTGGGAAATGAAGGGGGCATAAAAGCAAAGATTTGGAAATGAGTTGAAAAGAATCTAATTTTTTTTTGTAAATTCTTTTGTAGCTGAGAACAGCTGAAAAGAGTCTTGTACTCCTTTTCTTAAGAGTAATTGATAAGAGGAATTGAATGACGAGGAGCCGTATGAGGTGGGAATCTCATGTACGGTTCTGTATAGTGACATTGAAACTGACTCATCTGTCAACTATTCCACAACTACACCAAAAAAACCTAACTCTGCCCTACGTAAAGTCGCCAGAGTTCGATTAACCTCCAAGTTCGAGGTAACGGCTTATATACCAGGTATTGGCCATAATTCGCAGGAACATTCGGTGGTCCTTGTGAGAGGCGGAAGGGTTAAAGACCTACCCGGTGTGAGGTATCATATCGTTAGAGGAACCTTAGATGCTGTAGGAGTAAAGGATCGTAAGAAAGGGCGTTCTAGTGCGTTGCAGAACATTGTCGCAACTTGTATCATCGCAATGATTCCGTATCAGTTGTTCTGATATGTTAAACGTGTAGCCGACCCAGCATTGCCAGGGGACTGAAGCCTGCTATTACAAAGATTGAATATTATCCATCTATTTGTGTGAAACAACTTGGTGTCCAAGGTATTACATTCCAGTAAGTTGAGTTTTACCTGGACTCCTACCTAGAAAATCTTAGAATGTCTCTTCCTCTTGGAACGGGTTCAGACTACGATTATGGAGATTCGGTGAAGTTTTTGTGAACATTCGGTAATTGGATCAATAAACCCACGGACATTCTTAGTAAGATAACTGAAATGCAAGATTTTCTTTTTCCATTCCTAAACTTTGACTTTCTTCTATTCTTAGAATAATGAAGAGGAAACGGATACTCAATGCATAATGAGTAAATATGATTAACTAAAAGTGGTTCAAAATCACTTCAATAATTTCTATTCAATCATATGGAAAGCTGTATTCGATGAAAGTCGTACGTGCAGTTCGGAGGGAGATCTTCGACTAACCGGCGGATCCACCCTACAATATGGAGTGAAGAAGCCAAAATAATATTCTAAGATACCATTGGCGTTGGGATAAAAGAATTGATTGAAATCTGACATATCTGCAAACTCATGTTACATCGGAGCAGTGTAGCGAACAGAAAGAGAAATATAGAATCGGATCCGATTTATCGTAATCGATTAGTAAACATGCTGGTTGATCGTATTCTTAAGAACGGCAAAAAATCATTAGCTTATCAGATTCCTTATCGGGCTATGAAGCGGATTAGATAAAAGACAAATAGGAATCCACTGTCTGTTCTACGACAAGCAGTACGTGGGGTAACTCCCGATGTAGTAACAGAATCCAAACGTGTAGGTGGATCGACTTATCGAGTTCCCGTTGAAGTCGTACCTGCAGAAGGAAAAGCTTTGGCTATCCGATGGTTATTGATCGCGTGTCGAAAACGTTCAGGTCGAAGTATGGCTTTAAGATCGAGTGATGAATCAATGGATGCTGCTAGAAATTCTGGTAGTGCCGTACGGAAGAAAGAGGAGACCCATAAAGTGGCGGAAGCTAACAAAGCTTTTGCCCATTTCCGTTAATTTCAGATTTGTTCCAATCCACAATGAAAAGATTGTGGATTGGAACCAGGGCGCAGGTTATCGGGAATCAGAATACGCCATAAACAAATGGATAAGTAAAAATTGGACGATGAATAAGAGATATCTAAGCCATAAGTGAGGATTGATAACCATTTAGTAGATTATCAATTATTAGACTCTCTATCTTATAGAAGGGGAAGAAACTAATGTGGAGTTGGAAAGTCCATCGGGGAAAGGCTTGATGCAATATCGATTAGTTATTCGGAGAACTGAGATCCATTGGGACGCACATAGAGGAAGCTGTATGATCTGAAAGATCACTACAATTTGAGGAGCTTCTCCCAGTCCCAACCAATTTTCAATGGATGATCAATGAATAGTTAGTCCCCCTCCTTCCCACGAGACATAGAGGAAAAACTATTTTTTTTTTTAATTCTAAAAAAAAAAAAAAAGGGGGGGGGGGGGGGGGGTCGCGTTGTGGAATAAGGGATAGGGTATATTCAAGATACCGATAAATAGCCTCTGTATCTAATAGTTTTGGATACTCAATCAATCTTAGTTGACACGGATAGGATTTCGTGATATACTAGGAGTTAACAAGCTTACTAGCCTGGGGAATCACTAATTATTTTGAAAACCAAAGATTACCATGACCGCAACTTTAGAAAGACGCGAAAGCGCAAGCCTATGGGGTCGCTTCTGCGACTGGATCACCAGCACTGAAAACCGTCTTTACATCGGATGGTTCGGCGTCTTAATGATTCCTACCCTACTAACCGCAACCTCTGTATTCATCATTGCTTTTGTCGCAGCTCCTCCTGTAGATATTGATGGTATTCGTGAGCCCGTTTCTGGTTCTTTGTTATATGGGAATAACATTATCTCTGGTGCTATCATTCCTACTTCTGCAGCTATCGGATTACACTTCTACCCAATTTGGGAAGCAGCTTCCGTTGATGAATGGCTATACAATGGTGGTCCTTACGAACTGATCGTTCTTCACTTCCTACTTGGTGTAGCTTGCTACATGGGTCGCGAGTGGGAACTAAGCTTCCGTTTGGGTATGCGTCCTTGGATTGCTGTTGCGTACTCAGCTCCCGTCGCAGCTGCTGCCGCCGTTTTCTTGATCTACCCAATTGGTCAAGGAAGTTTCTCTGACGGTATGCCTCTAGGCATTTCTGGTACTTTCAATTTTATGATCGTTTTCCAGGCTGAGCATAACATCCTTATGCATCCTTTTCACATGTTGGGTGTAGCTGGCGTATTCGGCGGCTCTCTATTCAGTGCTATGCATGGTTCTTTGGTAACTTCTAGTTTGATCAGAGAAACTACTGAGAATGAGTCTGCTAATGCAGGTTATAAGTTCGGTCAAGAGGAAGAAACCTACAACATCGTAGCTGCTCACGGTTATTTCGGCCGTTTGATCTTCCAATACGCTAGCTTCAACAATTCTCGTTCTCTACACTTCTTCTTAGCTGCTTGGCCCGTAGTAGGCATCTGGTTCACCGCTTTAGGTATCAGCACCATGGCATTCAACTTAAATGGTTTTAACTTCAACCAATCCGTAGTTGACAGCCAAGGTCGTGTTATTAACACTTGGGCTGATATCATAAACCGTGCTAACCTAGGTATGGAAGTTATGCATGAACGTAACGCTCATAACTTCCCTCTAGACTTAGCTTCTGTTGAAGCTCCTTCTATAAACGGATAATATCTGTCTGGTTATGCAGTATAACTGAATACCAAACCTTTTAGTTTTAAAAGGTTTGGTATCCAATGAGGGTTCGTTAGATAAAACGAATAGAAAGAATGGTAATGGTTTGTCAGAATCTTACAATCATCAGTTTCCAATCTTGAATTCTGAAGAATCTTTGGAATACTCTTCTGCGGCTATATATATAGATATATATAGATATTCCTGTTCTGATTCACAGAATGCTTGTAATCTACCAATCATTTGAATAGAGTGGGAGTACGTTCTTCATATCACAGATTTACTATTGTCTCGTTATATACATAACTAATATGTATGTGTATCAATCGAAGGACCCTAATATCTTAATAGATAGATCCTGTTCCCTTTCACATTCAGGGAGCCGAGTAGCAGAAGGGGCGGACGTAGCCAAGTGGATCAAGGCAATGGATTGTGGATCCATCACGCGCGGGTTCAATCCCCGTCGTTCGCCCATCCAATTAGATAACTCGTTCTTATTTCTTGGAATAGGAAAAGTTGTGAAAAAAGGTGGAGAGGATATGTACAGGTCTCCTCAACAATAACGATTTGAGATTTCCAATCCAATTTCCGTTTTGGACACGAATATGTATATAAATCACTATACTTATTTGAAGTACTTACTCCATCGTATCTTGAATCTTTCAAGATTATCCATATAATAAATGTGAGAAATAGATAGTATCTATCACATATGAATAAGATGAAAAAAGAAAATAAGGTAGAAAGGGTGGGAAAAAAAAGAGTAGGAAGTCCATATTCTCTATCTAAAGCTCTGGGGTTAGTAGAAATCAGTAGATTAGACTACTTCTTCAAATCATTAAAGAACCAACATCTCAAAGAATTTCTAATTGGTCCATTCTCCAGTTATGAACCTTTTATCAGATTATTTGACTTATGAATTCTAAGTTCACTCTTTCTGCGCAATCTGCGTCATTCAGTAAAGAGGGGTAGTAGCATCACCTTGGAAGTCCTAATGTTACTAACAATACCAATTTCTATGCATTGCTTGAGTGATAGAAGTTCGATCGAAAGAAGTTCTATATTAACCAAAATGATTAATGGGGGTGGTGGAGTTAAGAAAAGAACAAGCAGAAAAATCTGGTGACTTCTCCTACTACTTTCTTCAATCCAAAAGATATTTATCTGTTGAAAAAGATGGGAAGAAAAGAACACCTGATTCTTACTATTTAGGTTCGAACGAAGATATTTCAACAGGTTCGACGAGAGAAGAAAAGCAAGTTCGTTATGGTGCAATGAATCCTCTGGTTTCAGATAGATGGAAGGTCTGCATAGTGAGGGATTCACTCCCTGGCGAGGATATATCCAGAGATGAGACTGAGGGGATTCAGATATTATGGAGGGATAGGTATTTAGAAGATTCAAATAGGTTTTTCAAATTCTATAAACATGCGGGACTTTATAAAAATAAAAATAAAAGTGACTGTTACCAAAATGATTCTGATTCGTTATTCTTCTGAAAAATCCATAACAAGCAAGATCTGGATCGACTACAAACAACAAGATTGAGAGAGGCCTTTTCCAATTTGTCTTCATTTCCATCTTATAAAAATACAATGTCGTCTCGTGATGGTATATCCGGGTTAGATTGTCACGAAATTGGGGGAGACTCTCCTATTCTACACACTTATTCACCAATAAGAAATGAATTAATAAATCGACTCACTGGATTTTTTTTGATAATTGAGGAATCGAATCCGATTTCTAATGGGGCAATAATTATTGATATTAATAATAGTGAGAAATCTGGGAAAGGATTTCCATTGAAAATGAAAGAGAATCTATCAGTTACTAGGATATTTGGAAAGAAACTAGGGTTGCCAAGTAGCAAATACTTTGACCTCAATAAGATTCTTCCAAGATATTTTAAAATATTTCTAGGTATACCTAGAGAAGTAACTAATAGAAGTGAAAATACTACTTTTTTCAATGAATTGAAAGGAAAAGATAACATACATTCAATATATTCTCTAGTTAGATTGTATGGACGAAATAGATTGATACCTCTCTACTCAACATACACACTTCTTTTATATGACTATTTCTGTGCATTAGCTAGTGAATATTTCTTCCGAATCAAATATCGGTTGGATGGCTGGGCGGGGCGCGGGGAAT
The DNA here is from genome assembly GCF_041138505.1 of Cibotium barometz. NCBI lineage: Eukaryota > Viridiplantae > Streptophyta > Polypodiopsida > Cyatheales > Cibotiaceae > Cibotium > Cibotium barometz. Next base: position 142,884 of record NC_037893.1, on the reverse strand, counting down.
CCAACGGTGTAACAAGAATTGCAACTGAAGAAAGATTATTGAAATGGAAAGATAACATAGAGCGTTTGTTGAACGAATATATTACCTTTCGAGTCGATGAGTATAGGAATGTTCAGTCAAATGTGCATAGATGGCTTGATACAACCGGAGATTCGTCTTTTTCCCCTTTCGGGAAAGTCTTTTTAGAAATAAAGTATGACTTGGATAAATCGATTTGCGGTGTATCAATAATGAGAAACAAATTACTAAATAGTATTGGTACTGGGATTAATAACACCACTCAAAATAACGAGAAGTATCCTCATCGATTTCTCAATGTTTTATTTCTTTACAAAATGATTGTTACTGAGGTTACTCGCCAAGAAGTTCTGATACATACGATTGATTATTGCATCGAGAAATTGAACGATATAGATCTTTCGATGCTTGATCCCTTATCGAGTTTACTCGATATTGACATTGACGAACAGATATCTTTTCTCAAAAGAATTCTCGAGAGAAAAAAGAGTTTATTCATTGAGTCTAGATTGTTAATTGATAAAAAAGTGATAGGCTCTTCAATCTCACTAGAACCCGCAGTGAATCCGCCTCTTGTTGGATTACCCCGCATCGAATCTATCCGAACAGGATTTTCAAGTGATGCTCTTTCCACTACGGGGAGACAGAATTGGAATCTGCTTCTAGATAATTCGAGTCGTGGGAGAGGTTCAAATAAAGATATTGGTGAGAGTATTTCAAGATACATTTCCGATGAAGTGAATACACTAAACTTTCTAGACCACTCTAATCTACCTGTATGGAACTATGCGAGAAGCAGTTTCATTCCGAGAATCAAAAGGGATTTCCTTATTGGGAGATGTAGCAGTAGTTATTCCAACGTCTTAGAAAATTTCTATGTGGGCTCCGATAATGAAGTCATCTCATCTAATATGATCTTATCTATTCAGTCCCAACTGTCGGATTCATTATCACCCGATTTATCGAAACGAACAGAAGGGGAAACTGTTGATCATGCACTCACAACGGTTCAACCTATTCCGTCTAATCTGCATGAATCTGCGACATTACTATTAACTCATTCAGATAGACTTTTTAATTCTATTTCAGATCTGAAAAGATTACTGTCGAAGTTGAACTCATCCCCTCGTGAAACGAAAGATTCGTTTCTATCTTCGTGCAGTAGCGATGGGATTTTTTTGGAAAAAACGTTGATAGACTCTAATCCATCGGCGGATTGGCGACCCCGACCTCGTCCTAAGAATCTGGGATTGGATCAAGTCAATTCAGAGAAGTCTATTGAAGATAGATCAGACTCGGGGAATGTTTCCACCAAGAATCGATTCTATCAAAACGATCCATCTATTGGTTCTTTCTGGGAACCAGAAGAATTGGAAACGCTTTATTGGTCGCTAAGATTCTCATTACGCAACGATGTAACATCAAGATCTCTAAAAGGATTGATTGGGAAGAAGGTTCTGCACGAAGATACGAAGTTTGCAGATCCATATATCCGGAAAGAGCCTATCCGTCCATCCCATTTCATCAATTTCAATGAATTATCAAAAGATTTGAACAAATATAAGATCTCTTGGATCTTTTGGAAAGAAAATATCTGTGAAAAATGGAGCCTATTCAGAGAGTATATACCTTGGTTCTTTACCCCTACCCGGTGGAGATACTTCTACGATTCGATCAGAGAAACATATCCAGAAATAGTACTTAAAATAAGTGATGACTCGAATCATAATCTCCCTAGAATTTATGAAAGAATTGCTGAGGATATAGATGGTGCCAAAGCTTATTTATTCCAAAGCCTAGAATTGAGATTCAAAAGTGATTCTATCAATACCATATTATCCAAGATAGATCTTCTTCTTTTCAAAGAAATTACTAATGAAACGAAGATGTCACATTCAGGATGGTCAGTATCTCAATTTTCCAATAAGTCTATCTTGTCTTACCTTATTCTCTCAATATTATTCGTTCTTGCATTCTCCAAGCACCATTTGTCTGCCGTTTCGGGTTCTAATTCCCTTCATTCATGGAAACGTTTCGATACTATTGGATATTTAATAGACCCAATGCGGGGATCCTATTTGAAAAAGGTAATGTATTCCCCTTCGACAAGGTAAATGTAAACGAAAGATCTACTAATCTATTCTTTGAAGAGATTCTTGAATTATATAAATAATATAATCTTTTTCTCCTTCGTGAAAAATGAACTAGATTCATGGATACTTTGTAGGGAAAGCTCCGATACCCTTAATAGTAAGAAAGAACTATTGGCTCAATATTTAGTAACGAATAAGATTATTTCCAAGTATGAGTCGAAATTGAGTTCCAATTCTGATTTATCGAGCAATGAGATTGATCATGAACCTTCCCCACAAGAAAGATCTAATGTTTTGGCATACCTACATCAATTCCGTCAAAATGATCTATTAAGTTACAAGATCCGTAAGTTGGATCCTGCGGAGAAGTGGGCTCTTTCCGCCCCCGAGAGAAATATTCTATTTTCAGCAACGACGAGACGAAGAGGCATTCTGAATATGCCATGTCGTGACATACCTATCTCACTCTAATCAGGATTATTATCATCTAAAGGAATTCCGGTAGTAGGACCCATAGAAACTGGACGATCTTCCGTTATTAGGGATGTAGCATCCAATTCCTACTTTCCGTTGATGAGGCTACCACTAAGGAAGTTGCTATACAATCGATCATATTTCAATAATGTACATGGAAATTTCATCTCGAAAGAGAGCGTACACCGATTAAATCTCATTTTTGCAATAGCGAGAGAGGTGTCTCCCTGTACAATATGGATTCAAGATATTCATGAATTGAATGTTCATCGCTCGTATCATAGACTAGAAGCTGATCCCAGATTCTTACTTTGCCCAATATTGAGGAGTATTGGTAATGGGCGCAGTAATTCTCGTATTCGTAAGAATATTGTTATTGCTTCGACCCATGTACCTGCAAGGGTAGATCCAGCTCCAATAGCTCCGAACCGGTTAAACTAATTGATAAATTTCCGAAAGTCCAACAGGTGTCAACGTCAGAAAGAATTGTCAATTCTCTTACGTATCAAAGGCTTCGAAATAGAGGCTAATCCGCCTCTTCTTGAAGGTACTGGGTCTGGAACTACGGGTTATAGCAAACGAGATTTATTCTTTTCTGCTAATGAAGCGTTATTAATCGGTACTTCCAAAAGGAAAAATATTGTATGTAGTGATGCAATTGGATTAGCTTCACATAGACAACATTCAATTGTTACTTATATGGGCAATGGAATAGAATCCAGTTCTGAATACGAAATCTCTTCTCACAGGATAGGAGAAGCTATTCTAAAAAATAGTTTGATAGATACTTATCCCACAAATATTCTATTTATTGGTAGTAATGTATCAAAGAGGCGATTTTATCATTTGTCTAACTGGTATGTGGAACCTTCAATAACCGAGTCAACAATTAAGGAATTCACTCTATTTTCGCATATCCTAGGGCTACTGGCTGGATTAGCGGCTCGCGATTCGTTCAAAATGGATATGAGAAAGAAAGAAAATTCCATTGTTATTGATAAACTTGTAGAGAATGAGTTTAACCTAGCGTGTGGTGTTCTAGAAAACCTTTCGAAGGATTTCTCATGTTCAGAAATCTGTAGAAGCAGAAGTCGATCCAATAATAGTCTTTCTTTTCCTTCTCCTACTGAACCCAGGTACTGTTCAGATATAATCTATACAAGTCGTTCTTCCAAATCTACGAGAAAAGGGGTGTTTCATTTTCCAACCGACTTCGAAATGAAACAGTCACCCGAAATAGACTTAATTCCGACGGAAGTATCGCGTGAGATTACTTGGTCCCCTAAGGCGTGGCGCCTCAGTTTCATGCGAAGTGGTACTTATGAATCGATAAGAGTCTTATCCGAATTCAATAATTTGTATAATCTAATCCTCCTTTACCAAAATCAGAATCAAATACCCCAACGGGATTTCGAATTGAATAAGATTAAGTATAGTGAAAATAGATCGTATGAGAAAAAAGGATATCTTTTCAGTTATAAGAGAGCTTTAGGTAGGTTGAGACAAAGATATATTAAAAGATTGGAAGACCGATTGGATAATATCTCGTTACGTGAGCAATTTCTCGAATTGGGAATCTCCGACTCATCTAATCAATATGAAACACAATGTAATCGATCCGATGAACCGACTCGATTCTTAGGGGGGCGCTTCATCTGGGACCCTATGCTTCTGTTCCAGCCGGATCATAACATTCCTTCCTCGCGTCGTAGTTTATTAGCGAAGCAAGAACTGGTGCGGAGGCTTTACGTCACTTACGGTATGAGAAGGGAGCGCGAAAAACATTTCTCAAATGAAAAGATTAAGAATTTCTTTCTCTATCGTGGATATGATCCGAAATCGATAGCTGAATCATCTATTAAGCGGTGGAATAAATTCCCTTTGGATGAGGAGCGACATTCCGAATACGTCAAAGAAACTTAGTTTATGCATATACATCTGCAATATCCACAGATATTTGTTCCCATTCACTTGTATCAAAGCATTGTAATAGAAGATTTGCAAGAGCGATTTATTCGTTTTAGGCTTCTGGTTCATAGAAATAGATGGATGAGACGGAACCGTTCCCCATTTAAGGATTTTCTTATCTATAATATGTTGCTTGAAACTTATTAATATCTATTCAATCCGTTCCGGTTTGGTGGGACGTCACTGGATCAAATAACGAAACAATTTTTTAATGAAAGTTCAATATCATATAAGAAAATCTTAGATACTCTTCATTCAGTCTAGATCTCTAGCAATATAGAGGTATTTAGAAGTCGAATCAGTAGAAGGAAGATCTATCTTTTCCTTTTACTGATACAATAAGATTCTGCTTGTAGCATCTAAAATGATTAAAAAAAAGGATAGATCATTTCCTATATGAGTCTTTCTACTTGACAAAAAAAAAAAAAAGTAAAATCAAGGAAGAATAAGAATTTCTTCTATAGGGAGTATGGGAAGCGGTTTATAGGGAAGCAACTTTTCAATATCCTGTTCGGAATAGATCCTTTTTGTGGATTCACTCTCGAGGTGACTGATTGATTCGCTTATCCCAATCATTCAGTACACCGGAGTGAAGTGGGGATTCTCGAAGAAGCGACGCTTAAATAGGGCCCTTAGAAGCATTGGATTATCCAAAAGAGGGGAACTTATGGGTTCTTTCATCAATTATTGGAGCTTGAAATAGTGAATCCCTCACTGGTTTATGGGCTATAGTCCAACGTGATTTGATTTGGCATATGGGTGAAAGACAACTATCCTATCACTGGGAGTTTTTGATGTAGATAATGTAAATTCTTTAGGATATTATGAGAATGTACCTTCCCCTTTTTTAGCGCGAATCAAGTTCTTTTATTGGAAAGAAGCGTCATCATCTCCATCATCTAAACCATCTTTCATTCCACCGGAAATAGATGAATCTCCCCGGGTAGGATTTGAACCTACGACCAATCGGTTAACAGCCGACCGCTCTACCGCTGAGCTACCGAGGAAAATGGTAGGGAATTTAGTCTCATACACATTTAATGACCCTTGTTCTTTGAGCCGCCTCTGAATCTGCAAGACGTTAAGCTTCCTCTGACATTTATTTCGTAAACTTCGCGTACACCCTAACTCCTATTATAGGAAGAAGCGGCAGCGATAGCAATCCTATTTGAATAGAGCCCCAGAATCATGGGGGGGGGGGCTGGTGTGGTCGATCTTGGCCATGATTGATTGCCCACCCCCCATGATCTGTATCGATCAATCACCAATCAATAGTTTCTATTCCCCCCCTTCCGAGAAGCATAGTAGAATAGCCACAGGATTCTTTTACCTCATAGAAGTAGAAGGAATATCTTTCAATAGTAATAGGGAGAATAAAGAAAAGAAAAAGGAAAGAGATAGAGATGGGGAAGATGAGGAAGATGAGGAGTAGTCGGAAGAAATGAACACGAATTGGAGCCTTGTGAAACGAAAGTGGCAGTTTATGGTAAAGGTGGGATTGGCAAGTCAACAACTAGCTGTAACATATCAATAGCTTTAGCTAGGCGTGGAAAACAAGTCCTACAAATTGGGTGTGATCCCAAACACGATAGCACCTTCACTCTTACAGGATTTTTAATACCTACGATTATAGATACTTTGCAATCAAAGGATTATCATTATGAAGATGTATGGCCCGAAGATGTGATTCACAAAGGTTATGGTGGGGTAGACCGTGTGGAGGCTGGTGGACCACCCGCAGGAGCTGGGTGCGGGGGGTATGTCGTGGGAGAAACAGTAAAACTACTGAAAGAATTAAATGCGTCTTATGAGTATGATATCATTTCATTCGATGTTTTGGGGGACGTAGTCCGTGGGGGTTTTGCCGCTCCATCAAATTATGCCGATTATTGTATTATCATTACTGATAATGGATTCGATGCACTTTTTGCAGCAAATTGCATCGCTGCGTCAGTTAGGGAAAAAGCGCATACCCATCCGTTGCGATTAGCTGGTTTGGTGGGGAACCGAACATCTGAGAGGGACCTTATTGATAAATATGTAGGAGCTTGTCCCATGCCCGTACTAGAAGTATTACCCTTGATCGAAGACATTCGAGTTTCGAGAGTGAAGGGAAAAACTTTGTTTGAAATGGCTGAATGTCAACCGAATCTCAATTATGTTCGTGACTTTCATTCAAATGTAGCAGATTAAACTTTGTCTAAACCAGAGGGAATTGTACCAAGAGAAATTCCCGATAGAGAATTATTTAGTTTACTTTCTGATTTCTATCTAAACCCCAATTCTGGAAAAGGGGAGGACACTCGAAATAGTCAGCAGAATACTCCACTTGATTTTACGATAATATGACACCGAGGTTGTCACGCCTCTGTATATAAATACCTCTCCAAGGAAACGTTTTCATGAAGAATCTTGAAATTCCTACTTTTGAATGTGAAACTGGTAATCATCACACCTTTTGTCCTATTAGTCGTGTAGCTTGGTTGTATCAAAAGATAGAAGATAGTTTTTTTCTAGTAATAGGTACGAAGACTTGTGGTTACTTTTTGCAGAATGCTCTTGGAGTTACGATTTTTGCGGAACCTCGTTATGCAACGGCAGAATCGGAAGAGGGGGATATCTCAGCTTAATTGAATGATCAAAAAGAGTTGAAGAGAATCTGTTTCCAAATAAAAAAAGATAGAAACCCTAGTGTTATTATTTGGATTGGCACATGTACCACAGAGATAATAAAAATGGATCTGGAAGGCATAGCACCCAAACTAGAACGCCAACTCGGAGTACCAATCATAGTGGCGCGGGCCAACGGATTGGATTACGCCTTTACTCAAGGAGAGGATACTGTATTGGCTGCCACGACACACCGATGTCCCGAATACGATCGTTATGCAACGAGCCAAGAAAAGAAAGAAGCAATTGAAAGTGTTGAGGAAGGGAACGCCGCCCCAGCAGAATCTAAGAGATTCACTTCTAAAGGAAGAAATTTGAATCACCGCGCTTTAGTCCTTTTTGGATCTCTGCCTTCAGGTGTAGCTTCTCAATCGAATTCAGAGTCGAAACGCCAATCCATTCAAGTATCGGGTTGGTTACCCTCCCAGAGATACGCTGAACCTCCAGCTTTGGGCGAAGGAGTTTATGTTTGCGGTGTAAACCCTTTCTTAAGCCGCACAGCGACAACATTGATGCGTCGGAGAAAATGCCAATTAATTGGAGCACCCTTTCCGATCGGTCCCGATGGAACACGCGCTTGGATCGAAAAAATTTGTTCAGTATTTAATGTGAAACCCGACGGTCTGGAGGAGAGAGAGAATCATATCCGGAAGAATCTGAAAGATTATCTTGGAATAGTAACCGGAAAATCTATATTCTTTATGGGAGATAATCTGTTAGAAATATCTCTAGCACGATTTTTAATTCGATGCGGAATGATCGTTTACGAAGTAGGTATCCCTTACATGGATAAGAGATATCAAGCTGGCGAATTATTGCTTTTGCAACATACTTGCAAAAAGATGAAAACACCCATGCCACGAATTGTTGAGAAACCGGATAATTATAGTCAGGTGCAGCGTATGCATGAGCTGAAACCTAATTTAGCAATTACCGGGATGGCCCACGCCAACCCTTTGGAGGCAAGAGGTATTGATACAAAATGGTCTGTCGAATTCACATTTGCCCAGATTCATGGATCCACTAATGCAAGAGATGTTCTTGAGCTCGTTACTCGTCCTTTGCGGCGTAATAACGACTCTATTCTGGGTTGGGGCAGTCTATCGAAACAGACGGTAGAAATCTAAGTTAAATGATTTTGTTTTGAAATTGCCGAGTAATAATAATTGGTCACTAATCATTATGAAAGAGTATATAAGAATATATAAAAGTTCTTAATCATAAGATTTGTTTATTTCATTTTTATTTTCTATGATTGAGAAGAAAGCTCCCTCCTAATTTTATTGATAGAATTCTTATTCTGGGTGTACAAATAATTATCAAAATCATTTGGAAAAATGACCTATTTGTGTGTATAATATAAGCAGTATCAATACTGATTGTAAGATGTTAAGGAATAACGTGAGTAATATTAATACTGGTTGGAAGATGTGAAGAAATAATTTAGGGGGGGGGGCATGGGGGTAGGGTAGTTACAAACATAAAAAATACTACAACGATTTTAAATCTATTAAACACTTTGTCACTGGCTTGGGTCAAAATAGTGAGTCCCTACATATTATTTGGCATTTACTACGGGTTACTCACAACACTGCCTGTCGGACCTTCCCAAATATTATGTATAAGGGCTTTTATCATGGGAGGAAGCCTCAGCGGCATCGTCGCCATGAGTGGATCGATGATGGGACAGCTACTACTTATTCTATCAATATTTTGTTCACCTATATATTTATTCTTGTCAAAGCCGCACGCGCTAACTCTGGTAGCAATACCATACATGTTCCTTTTTTGGTTTCGAACCAAAGACTTACCGGATTATCAAACTTTACGCCCTATCACTTCGTTGCGTGATTACCGAATAGGTAACCTATTTATGAATAGCTTTATCTTTCAGATTCTGAATCCAATTCTATTGCCAAGTCCTGTGTTGGCAAGATTAATTCACCTATTTTTGTTTCGTTATAGCAACAACGTAATATTCTTAATAAGTAGTTTCTTGGGTTGGTTGGTAGGTCACATACTATTCAGCTATTTATGTAGACTACTCATAGTTCGTGTGGAAAAAGATTCACCACTACTTTATTTATTGGTAAAACGCGCCATTCATAGAACTTTTAGTATTATTCTTGTTATTAATGTAATATTCTGCTTGGGTAGAGCCCCATTGTCTTTTTGGACTAAAAAATTCCTAGATGAGACTAATGAGAAAGACCTAGATTTTTGGATGTCCGAATTCAAGGAACTAGAAATATTGTGGTGGATTTTCAAGCCATGGCCTATCTCTTTCTACGAGCCCTGGAGGACGAATCGGCCTCTACGATTCAAAAAGAATAGTCGATTCGACGGAAGTAGTCTCGTCAAAAGAAGAGTATCCACTTATTTTTTTGATAAATGTTTAATCGATGGAAAACAAAGGTTAACCTTTGCGGCGTTGCCTAGTCTGTCAATTCTTGAAAGATAATTAGAGGAATATTCAAAAAATTCGGATGTATCCACGGAAACCTATCCCTCATACCGGGACTGGATTTTAGAGAGACTGATAAGGAATGAAGCTTTTCAACAAGAGTTAAAGGACCGAATCGGATTATTAGATGCTGGGTCTACTTTTTGGAAAGCAATGGAAAAAAAGACTAGATTGACAAGTGAAAATAATACGAGATTACCTAACGTATACGATCCTTTTATCACTAATTCCTATCGTATAAGAATCCCGACTCCACAGACATTTTTGACAGTGAATGAACTAGATCGGACGATGAGAAAGGGATCGGAATCAGTGACAAATAAAGGATCAGTGGCAACTAGAAAGAGCAGTTACATCGGTAGAAACAGTTACAAGAAGCGGATTGAAGATTGGGTCTCTGCTAAAAATCGAAGATCGAGGCGTAGCAACAGGACCCCTCTCCCGTGGGAAACTTTACCGAGAAAAGCCCAACGCGTATTTCACTTCATGTTCGATAACCGACTAGTGTTCGATTTTGAAACACAAGACATTTTGAAAGGAATAAAATCTTCATCCAGCTTCGATGTGACTTGGGAACAAATATTTGATATTGATCCTATAGATCGAGCCCTGTTTTTGATTTATCTCGAAGAAGATTGTCGCAACTTAAGTCAAACCTCTCTCTCAGCTATACTCTCAATAAACGGCGAAAAGCGCTTCTCTGATCCGAGATACGAAACACGCTCAATCTATAAAATTGAGGATCTAGAAAAGTATTTGGCTCATGAGACTGAAATAATGTTTGATGCTCGATTCGATGTTCCAGGCGTGGAAAGTGATGTTCGTTATAGAAAATTACGAAATCTAGGGATTAGTATTGCGAAGACGAAACGTAAGACAATAAGACTAGTAAAACGATTTGCAAAAATATCTGATTTTCGTCGAAAAGTTGTGAAAGGGTCTATGCGGTCCAGGAGGCGCAAGGTTTTGGTTTGGGAAATGTTTCAGGAAAAAGCGCATTCACCCTTTTTCTTGAGATTGATGGAAATACCTAACCTCTTCCAATTACCCATCGAGGGATTGACAAGTTCAAATTCTGAAGGAATGATTATTGGCCCGGTAGGGCCGGCTGGTCTGCAATTCGAACAAGAACTAGACTTTTCCTCAGCCGCGAAAGGCTTAAGTGGATCAAAATCTGCTCGTTCAGCTATAGCGGCTAGATTGGATGTGGGTCCCATTCACAGTGGAAGGGGTTTATTGCTGGTCCTACAACCGAATTTTCGAAAATATATAAAATTACCTATATGTATAGCGTTTAAAAATTTTGGTCGTAGATTGTTACTTCAAGATTCTGAATGGGATAAGGATTGGAAGGAATGGAGGAAAGAGATTCATATTAAATGCACGTACGACGGCGAAGAATTTTCACCTAGTCGGTTTCCCGGTCGCTGGTTGAAGGAGGGCTTACAGATAAAGATTCTATATCCATTTCAATTGAAGCCTTGGCATACTCGTGGGAGGAATAAACGATCAACCATCCGGGAAGAAGTTATAAAGATCAAATCTACCAGGGATCAAGGATCAAAAAAAGGCAGTAGGTTAGAACGAAAAAGGTCCCAATTTACTTATTTAACAGCTTGGGGATTTCAAACAGATGTACCCTTTGGAACTATTAAAAAAGACCCTCCTTTTTGGAAACCCGTTCGAAGAGAGTTCATTCGGATTTGGAATAAGAATCTCTCGCTGCGAACCCAGCAAGTATATCGTTTCTATTCCAAATTCAATATAGCCAGGATACTGAGACCAAGTCTATTAAGGAGATTGAATCTATTCTTTGGAGTTGAAGAAACTTCAAATCACTCTGGTTGGAATGAGATTACTGGGAAAGAAACTTTAGCCATTAAGCATAAAAAGGAACTAGTAGAATCGAAATCAAATATTGGTAAAACAGGTGAAAGGTCGATTCATATTGACAATAAAGTTCAATCAATTGTTAATGCTGATGAAGGACTAGTTGCGGGTAGTAATGCGCACGGATTCGTGGATTTGTCAACCGGAAAGATCGTTAGAAACGAGCGGGATACCAAAACATTCCAGGTCAATGAATTAGTAATGGATCATAGACTGAGGGACACGAACCTTACCATTCCTCTGAAATTTGAAGGAGAAAGAATGGGTTTTGGGGGAATTACCTTGAAATTGCGCATATTGATTGCAGAAGTAAACGAAAAGTATTTCTTGGTAACATCAACATTATGTCAAAAAATTAACAGAGCTCTTGCTCATTACTCTAATGAATTTGCTGCGTTGCAGGCGCAGCTAGTAAAAGTGAGGAGTAACGCTATTGAGGTTTACGAGGAGACGGAAAACTCAACTTTATCTGTTTCCGGAACGAAGAATGAGGTGTCGCGGGTTGACCGTTTTCAATCACTATCTCAAGCTTATCTTTATGACAATGTGTGGAGCATGAGCATAAAGGGAAATTTAGATTTGAGTTTTATGGTGAATGGCACCGTGAAGAGCAGTAATTCTGGGGAAAAGACCGGATACACCGAGGATTGGGATAATGGTTCAACTTTGTATCAGCCTGGGAAACCTTGGGATTCTGCAGAGAATTCTTACGATGTCCTGGGCGATGACAGTTTCGTGGATTGTCTCGATGAGACCGGTAACAAAATTGTACATAAATTTATTAATGAACACATTAGGGAATCTGGAGAGGGGTGGGGGTTCCCCAAACAGCTCTGTGACTTAGATGCAAATAATTGGAATAAGTGGGTAGATTGTTTCTACAGATGCAACTTACCGCTGGAGGTGTGGCGTAATATAGCACCCCAGAAATGGAGAGTCGGTTTGGATAATTTGAACATACTCAAGAATATTGAGAAAAAAGTTTTAGATGAGCCGGAACAATATGTCCCTCGAGACAATTATTCCATCTATACGGAAAACCCCTTGCTTAGAGACCGAATCAAGAATTTTAATAAGCGCCGCAAATACAGTTATTCGTTACATAGTTTTATTGATTTTTTAAGAGATGCAGATACACAAGAATATCCTATGCGGCAAGACGCTCTCGCACAAAAGATTCATTCCGAGAATCGTATCGAGAAAATTACTAGAGTAGGGGGGAAGAACAGACCCTCTCATTCACAAATTTCTGATTCAGAATTGAATTCTAAATCAAAGTTTGATTTGATGTTATGGGTAGTTCCGGATTTCACGGGAATGAAAAGCATTTCTAGAAAAAAATCAAGATTGGAAAATCCTGTTTTGAAAGATGATGATGACGCTGATTACAGGGTAGTAAAATTATTAGATATAGATGATAGGTTTCAAGATACAGTGAATGAGATATACGAGATAACGTTAGATGAGAGAGAAAGTATTGATTACATATTTCGATGGAAATGGAAATCCAAAGCATTAGAGGGGGAGCTAGAGAGATTGAGGAACTTAACAGTCCTCATTAGCATATTGGGAAATGACCAAGATCTTACTGCGTTCCGTGTCAATATAGGTATAGATTCGGATCTATTGAATCTCTTTTTAAACACAACTAGACTTGGTGTTTTAAATAACTTATCTATTGTTTCGGCTCACCGTTTACCGCTAGTATTTGACGACCAAATTTTGATGTACAAAATTGTTAGCCCTTTATTAAAATTCAAGTATAGATTTAGAAATAGATTCAATAAACGGTTATACGAGGATATATATAATGGGTGTATATCACGTTTATCGCTCGTAGCGATAGAAGGAAAGAAAAAACAGTCTCATCTTTATAACATCGAGGATCTCCTGCTTCCGAGACGTCGCCGGGAATTGCGATTCCTTCGATCTCTACTAAATCTAGAGTCTCTAGAACCGGAAGAACAAGATTTAGATCCCATTCCCGGAATCGAACGGATCCACGGGAATAAGGATTCTAATCATTTGGGGATAAGTGAGGTCCAAAAAATTAAACGTTTCCTATGGCCCAGCCACCGTTTAGAAGAATTAGCTTGTGTAGGTAGATTCTGTTTCAATATCACTAACGAGAGTTGATTTGCCATGCTCAAGATACGGATGTATCCTATTATTCGAAATTGACGTAAGCAGAGGAATATAAAGCAAAAGCATAGGTTTAAACGTTTGCTTGATTGGGATTACCAAAATCCCGGTAATCCCAATCAAGTATTTGACATATCGATTAAATGATCTCCCACCGGCAAGCCGCGATACACATACCTGCTAATTGATAATGAACCGATCCTCAAACAGTGAGTCTGGGGCTTATTGCAATACCGTTTTTCAATTCAATTGAATTTTTTTTCCTCTCGCTCAAACTGATATTACTCCAATTGTCCAACTGGTGACTGAATCCTTTATAATCGGTTTGAAAGATAAAAAGCAATCATAATTATTATTGTTACTATGAATAAAAAGATATCTATTGATTTGTCGTTAATAGGTGGGAATAAAGATACAGGATCTGCCGGTTCCCAAGTCTACTATCTGACCCATCAAGTCTCAAAACTTACTTCTCATCTGGAATCGCACCTCAAAGACTATTCATCTCAAAGAGGTTTGTGGAAATTACTAGGCAAACGTAAACGTCTCTCAATCTATTTATCCGAGAAGAATCCAACTTTGTACAATAAAGTTATAAAAAATCTAAGTATTCGGGGATTAAAGGGGCGTTGATACAAACTCGCACAGGAAGTTGCTACTTCGACACATATTGTACAAAAAAAAATATCTATTTATTGACTGAAGCTAGATTTTGTAATATTTATTGGAAAGGAAACAATTTACGAGTATGCCTCTCAAAGAAATAGATCCAGTTACAGTGAGTCTGGGTCCTCATCATCCATCGATGCATGGTGTTCTTAGGCTTATTGTTACTCTAGATGGAGAAAATGTTGTTGATTGCGAACCAATATTAGGCTATTTACATAGAGGGATGGAAAAGATTGCCGAAAACCGGACGATTTTACAGTACCTTCCCTATGTAACAAGGTGGGATTACTTAGCCACCATGTTTACCGAAGCCGTAACAGTCAATGCACCAGAGAAATTGGCAAATATTCAAGTACCTGGAAGAGCTAGTTACATACGTGTAATCATGCTTGAATTAAGCCGAATAGCTTCCCACTTGTTGTGGCTTGGACCCTTTCTAGCGGATGTTGGTGCGCAGACTCCATTCTTTTACATATTCCGAGAAAGGGAAATGATTTATGATTTATTTGAAGCTGCTACGGGTATGCGAATGATGCATAATCATTTTCGTATCGGGGGGGTCGCTGCAGATCTACCGTATGGGTGGGTAGACAAATGCCTAGACTTCTGCGATTATTGTCTACCAAAGATTCATGAATACGAGCGACTAATTACGAATAATCCTATTTTTTTGGGACGGGTAAGGGGAATAGGTTTCGTTAGTAGGGAAGAAGCTATCAATTGGGGCTTATCGGGGCCCGTATTACGAGCCTCAGGGGTTCAGTGGGATCTCCGCAAGATTGATCATTATGAATGTTATGATAACTTGGATTGGCAGATCCAGTGGCAAACAGAGGGAGATTCGTTGGCTCGTTATTTGGTACGAATTGGCGAAATGAAAGAGTCTATTAGAATTATTCAACAAGCATTGAAACTTCTTCCAGGAGGTCCATATGAGAATTTGGAAGGTCGACGCTTCAGCCAGCAACAAGGAGAAGCAGAATGGAATGATTTCAATTATCAATTTGTTGGCAAGAAATCCTCTCCCACTCTTAAGTTACCTAAGCAGGAACATTATGTAAGAGTAGAAGCCCCCAAGGGAGAATTAGGAGTTTTTTTGATTGGAGATGATAGTGTTTTCCCTTGGAGATGGAAGATTCGTCCACCTGGTTTTACAAATCTACAGATTCTTTCTCAATTGATAAAAGGAATGAAGCTAGCAGATATTATGACAATATTAGGTAGTATAGACATTATTATGGGAGAGGTTGATCGTTGAAACGGTAACTGGTATCGAAACTTACGGAGAACAAGTAGTTCATTCATTTGATGAATTAGGAATTGCAAAAGATTATTTTGAATTAATTTGGATTTTAGTCTCTATCCTTATCTTAGTTATAGGGGTTACAACAGGAGTATTAGTCATCGTATGGCTCGAGTGAAAAGTGTCCGCGGGGGTGCAGCAGCGTATCGGACCGGAATACGCAGGTCCGTTGGGAATTACCCAATCTCTAGCAGATGGAATCAAGCTTCTTTTAAAGGAAGACATTGTTCCAGCCAGGGGCGACACTTGGTTATTCAATATTGGACCAGCCGTGGTAGTCACACCAGTTTTCATAAGTCATTTGGTAATACCTTTTGGTCAACATATTATTCTATCTGATCTGAGTATAGGTGCTTCTTTTTGGATCGCTATCCCAAGCATTGTACCCCTAGGTCTTCTCATGGCAGGGTATGGCTCAAATAATAAATATTCTTTTCTGGGTGGTCTTAGAGCCGCTGCCCAATCTATCAGTTACGAAATACCCCTGGCTTTATGCATCTTGTCCATATCCCTACGTGCGATTCGGCGAGTAGGAATCGGAGTAGATACTTAAAAAAAAAAAAAAGATAGAAATCTTCGTTGATTGACTAAACTAAATAGTCATTTGGGTGAGATCGAACAGCGTTTCGCAGTTATTGGGTCGAGTCCCATTCCCCATGTACGGGCGTAAAAGCATATCCGAGCGGTAGACACCGCTTCACCCCAGGTCTACATCGAGGCTTGAAGCGGGAACGGGGAATAGTCGAGTTTTAAGGATTAAGCAGGAGTGGATGGTCAGGAACACCAATATACGCAAGAGACTTGTAAGGTAGAGGGAAGGGTATATAGAAAGCGGGTACGGGTAAAGCGTAAAACTACTCAAATAAAATCTTTCTCTATCTCTTTTTTCTTTTACCGGATGAGAGAGACTCAGCTTCGGTAGGGGTGACTGAGTGGTACATCTCGAAAATCCCAGTCTCGAGTATATTCCTATCCACTTCAATCATGACTATTTGGAACGAAGTAACCCTTGCAGCAGTTTCCCGATTCTAGTAAAAAATAAAATAATAATTGGATTAATGCCAACAATCAGTCATTTGTTTGTGAGATTGTGGGTTGTTAAACCGGGGAGATTATTAAGATAATCGTTCCAGGATTTCCCTCCCCAAATGCGGGTAAATATTTTTATAGACGGAGATGTATGGTAAGCTTCAGAAGCTCATGGAACATTTTAACCCATATTGAAAAAGGACTGAGAGGGTGGAGATGGATTCGGAAGCGGTTACTTCTTGTAGCAAACGGAATCTCATCGGTTAGGATTGAGGGGGATCTCCATACAGCGGTGTCGCAGATGATAATCTTAAATCATTGACCCTTCTCGATCGAATCGATGAGGAGCCGTATGAAATCCCAACTTCATGTACGGTTCTGAATTAGAGGTGGTAACTAGAACCATACCGTCGACTATCCTTATCCGGCAGCTTGAGTACAGTTGATATAGTTGAAACGCAATCTAGATATGGTTTTTGGGGATGGAACTTGTGGCGTCAACCCATAGGTTTCATAGCGTTCTTCATTTCGTCATTGGCAGAATGTGAGAGATTACCGTTCGACTTACCTGAAGCGGAAGAAGAACTAGTAGCTGGTTATCAAACTGAGTATTCGGGAATAAAATTTGGTTTATTTTATGTTGGTTCTTATCCGAATCCATCGGTTTCTCCATCATTTGTAACGGTTCTTTATTCGGGTGGATGGGATTCATCAATTCCTTTTTTTACAAAACTTGGGCAAAATTCCCTATCTTGGGGTCTTAGCGGCGCATCCTTCGATTTATTGAAAATAGTGATAGATATCGTTATTACATCATCTAAATCTTATTTATTGTTATTTATCTCCATTTCGACAAGACGGACTTTGCCCAGAGTAAGAATAGATCAATTATTGGATCTCGGATGGAAATTTCTTTTGCCGATTGCTCCGGGAAATCTGTTGCTGACAGCTCCGTTTCAACTTCTGTCACTCAAATAGTATACGCTTTTATTTACTCCAATATTCCTCCAAGTTAAATCTATTAAATCTATTTAATAGATTTTTATTTTTTAGAGAGATAAATATATTTATCTATTTATAAGAAAATAAAAAATTAGATTAGGTTTATCTATCATATGTTTCCCACACTAATTAAATTTCGGAATTATGGGCAACAAGCCATAGAAGCTGCAAAATACATTGGTCAAGGTTTTGCGGTTACTTCAGATCATTTGAATCGCTCACCGATAACTATCCAATATCCGTATGAAAAAATTGTATCATCCGAACGATTTCGTGGACGCATCCATTTTGAATTCGACAAATGTATCGCTTGTGAGGTATGCGTCCGGGTATGTCCAATCAATCTGCCTGTTGTTGATTGGAAACTAATAAGAAGCATTAGAAAGAAACAATTGAAGAGTTATAGCACTGATTTCGGAGTTTGCATCTTCCGTGGAAATTGTGTCGAATACTGCCCAACCAATTGTTTGTCAATGACTGAAGAGTATGAACTTTCGAGTTATGATCGTCATGAATTGAATTATGATCAAATGGCTTCGGGGCGTCTACCCCTTTCCATCTCCCAAGATTTTTCAGTCCAAACAGTTTCAGCAAGTTACCTATCCAAAAGAGTTATGGGTAGATATTCCGAAAATCAAACCATCACTCGTAGTACCAATTGAATATTTTGAGAGATGAATCGACTCATCTTGTTATCTGTGATAAAGAGATGGGGGTTGCTAAAAAAAGAGAAAGAGAGGGAATATATATACTGGAGATGATAAAAAAAAATTGAGCAATTGTGTATAACGAATTTATCCGAATCAGTTCATGAAGCTATTTTGACATTACTAGAGTTGGGTATTCTACTAGGAAGTTTGGGGGTAGTAGCACTCGCTAATGTGGTTCATTCTGCTTTTCTTCCCGGGCTGGTTTTCACCCGTATATCCCTATCATATATCGTATTGAATGCTGATTTTGTAGCTGCCGCGCAATCGCTTGTTTATGTAGGAGCTATAAATGTTTTAATTGTGTCTGCCGTAACGGTTACTGATGAACCCACGAGTTCCAATTCACCCACTAATTGGAGTACGGGGCATTTCATTACTTTGGGAGCTTGTACGGGTCTTTCTTCACTATTAACCATTATGATTAATAGTACAAAATGGTCTAATATATGTTTCATTAATCGATCGAAGATTCTTGTGGGAGAGACCCCGGGGAATAACGTCCAAGAACTTGGATATCAATTATTAACCACTTTTCTAGTTCCGTTTGAACTTCTTTCCATACTTCTTTTAGTTGCTCTGATAGGAGCAATTACCCTGGCCCGCAACGAAGAAGTAACCACAATGAATGAAGGGTCTGTTTCGTCATCTCGGAATAACTCTTCATTTTTCTGATCAATCTCGACCTTATTGAAATAGAAAGGTTAGAAGAGACAGCCGTGTAAAAATGACCTATCATGTTTTCTAGAGAGGAGGTTAATACATCACGCTTGAACACGGACTAGTGCTAGGTGCTTATCTATATTGTATTGGTTTCTTTGGGTTAATCACGAGTCGAAACACGGTTAGGGCACTCACGCGTCTTGAGCCAATTTTTAATGCAGTTAATATTAATTTTGCGACATTCTCCAATTTTTTTGATAATCAGCGATTGGGTGGAGAAATATTTTCTTTATTCATAATAGCCGTTGCGGCTGCTGAAGCTGCTATTGGATTAGCCCCCGCTCTTGTTATTCAGCGAAACAGAAGATCGACTCGTATCGATCAATTCGATCTGTTAAAATGGTAATTGATCAGTAAATACAGCGTTTCTCTAAATCTAATCAATTTGGTGTTCAATTGAAGAACGGGTATTGCTACCGATGGAACCGTGTTACTGTCCCCCCCCTCTTTGATAACTAAGTTTCTCTCCTTATCCTATACTTCTATATTCTTATTTTTTATTTTATCAAAAATAAGGTAATGAAAAAAAAGGAATAATTCTCTATAAGCATTAGATCCGATCAGGTAAATCATATAAAGAAAGGGAATGTTTCACTTAATGATCAAGAGTATCGACGTAAGGGGTGGGAAGAAAGAGGTGTATCCTAACCATTTAAATAAAAGAATATTTTTGGTATATCAATCTGATAGGAGTAAATAGACTCAATGGCACATTCAGTGAAAATCTATGATACATGTATCGGTTGTACTCAATGCGTAAGAGCATGTCCCACAGATGTATTGGAAATGATACCCTGGGATGGGTGTAAAGCCAATCAAATAGCTCCTGCTCCTAGAACAGAAGATTGTGTAGGTTGTAAGAGATGTGAATCCGCTCGTCCAACAGATTTTTTGAGTGTACGCGTCTACTTGGGAGCTGAAACTACTCGCAGTATGGGTCTAGCTTATTGATTAGCCGGTAGAGGTAGAAATAAATTAAGAAAAATTAATTTTCACTTTATTTCGACTCATACTCGAGGCTTCATGATCATGAAGTCTGGGTATGAGTCGGGATATTCAGCTTATACAGTCCTTTCTATCAAAAATTATTTTCTATTCATGATGAGTAACGTACCTCGGCTAACGATAATCGTTCTCTTTCCAATTTTTGCAAGTCTGCTACTTCCGATGCTGCCTCGTAACGGAAATAGAATCATTCGATGGTATACCCCGGGCATCCGTATACTAGAATTTCTAATAATCATTTATATTTTTCATTGTCACTTCCGAATCGATTACCAACCTATTCAATTGATAGAGAACTTTAACTGGATAAACTCTATTAAATTTCATTGGGGCTTAGGTATTGACGGACTTTCTATGGGTCTCATTCTACTAACAGGTTTTGTTACTACTTCAGCAACCCCAGCAGCTTGGCCGATCACGCGTAATACACGGCTATTCTATTTTCTAATGTTAGTTATGTATAGCGGCCAAATAGGATTATTTGCTTCTCAAGACATTTTGCTTTTCTTTTTCATGCGGGAGCTAGAACTAATTCCAATCTATTTACTTTTATGCTTGTGGGGTGGAAAGAGACGCTCATACTCAGCCACAAAATTTATCTTATACACAGCCGGTGGTTCCATCTTTCTCTTAGTAGCAGCTTTAACTATGAGTTTCTACGGAACTGAGATACCCTCTTTTGATATTCAAGACTTGACAAATAAATCGTACCCCATATCATTGGAAGTACTTTGTTACTTGGGGTTTTTAACCGCCTATGCTGCGAAATTACCAATCTTTCCCTTTCATACTTGGTTGCCAGACACTCATGGAGAGGCGCATTACAGTACGTGTATGTTACTAGCTGGAGTATTATTAAAAATGGGAGGATACGGGTTGATCCGAATAAATTTGGAGTTATTGACCCACGCACATTCCATATTTGGATCATGGTTGGTACTGTTTGGAGCAATCCAGATTGTATACGCTTCTATGATTTCTATGAGTCAGCGCAACCTTAAGAGAAGAATAGCCTATTCATCAATATCCCATATGGGTTTTGTAACCATCGGAATTGGTTCCTTGACAAATACGGGTATTAGTGGAGCTATATTACAAATGATTTCCCATGGTTTAATAGGTGCAGCTCCGTTTTTCCTTGCGGGTACTTGTTACGATAGAACCCGTACCCTTTCTCTCGACCAACTAGGAGGGATTGCAATTCCAATGCCTAGACTATTTACCATGTTTAGTATCTTCTCACTGGCATCTCTCGCGTTGCCGGGAATGAGTGGGTTTGCATCAGAATTATTGGTATTCCCAGGAGTCGTTACTAATAAGCAATATTCGTCTCTATTTAAAGTGGCGGTTACAGTAGTAGAAGCAACTGGTACAGCATCAACTCCCATCTATTTGTTATCTATGTTACGTCGAATATTTTATGGGTACAGACCAGCCAACGAATCGAATCCGTATCTAATTGATTTTGGTCCAAGGGAATTATTTATTTCGATTTGTCTCTTCCTACCAATACTAGGTATCGGTCTATACCCGAATATGATTTTAAATCTATGGAATAGTAAAGTACTCTCGATCTTGTTCTCATATTCCCTTATGGAATGAAGAAAAAACGAGAAGTAACCATACTTTAAAATTAGACTTTTTTTTTTACAAATTGATAGCAAAATGCCAAGATTTGTTTTGTCTTCGATCCTTATTTAGTAAAAGAGTTTACCAATCTCAGTAACGTCATTTCAGGAATATTCGTATGATAACGTTGCCCCACGAATATCTGTATAGGGAACCGATACTACGAGTTGCCATAAATGGGGATGGAGAAACAGAAACAAACAGATAAGTAGATACAACTTTTTACTATTTATCTTTTAAATGTTTGTTTCTGCTCGTCCCTCTTTCTAGTTATTATTCAAGTAATCAATTAAATTTGGTTATACAGGAATTGAGAAAACCCCTTAAATTAGTAAAGTGCCTCACTTTATTCTTCTTTTTTTTTTCATTCACTTTCATTTTCCTTGTTCTCAGATTAACCATCCATAGTTGTGTAATCCAATTCCCGATGGATTGACGCCCGAAAAACGAATCCAAACCAAAAAGAATCCTGTAGATGCCACCGCGGCAGGTCCCTCTCCACCCCAACTCTTAGTTATCTTGGTATGAAGATAAATAGCATGTATTAGCCAAGTCACTAATGCCCAAGTTTCTTTAGGATCCCAGCTCCAGTAAGATCCCCATGCTTCATTAGCCCACACCGCTCCGGAAAGAATACCAATAGTTAGAAAGGAAAAACCTAGGCTTATAATTTGATAAGCCCATTGATCCAATTGATTAATCAACTGGCACTTCTTTGAATTTAGGGATAACAAATAGAAAGGATTCTCCACGTCAGTTTGTTTTTGATCGTGATAATAACTATTCGTGTTCAATAATCGAACGCACAACTTGTGATTCAAGTTGGAAATAGAAGATCTATTCGTTTTATCAGAATAAATAATCGATAAAGAGATTGCTGATAGGGATCCACGTAACAGAGTTGCATGGCTCAGTAACATCATACTTACATGCATCATTAACCGATGGGACTGCAAAGCGGGTACTAACTGCGTGGATTGTTGCATCCCTCCAGGAAGACCTGAAGTTGCAAAGGCATGAGTCGGCATAGCACCTGGTGCTGTGACTGCACCTGACCAGTCATTCTGATTTCTAACTTTCAATATTATGTACGATAGGGAGAAGCTCCATGAAAGGAACATGGATGATTCATATAGATTGCTCGACGGTAAGTGCTTGGTTTGGACCCAACGAATTATCATAAATCCTGTTGTACGAATAAAAGCAATTGTCATACCTTTTCCGCTCAAACTATTCAGTTTATGAGGCCTACAAGCTAGATCGATCCAATGCGGCAGAGTAACAGTAAAAAGCATAAGAAAGGGAATGTGAGCAAATATGCGCTCTATATCAATGTACATCGTAATGAAAAAGGACCAGTGAATTAATCAGATTCGATCAGTATCAAATTAATTAGTATTAAGCAGCTTATACCATCTATTTTTCATTTCAGAAAGAGAAAGATAGAAAATGGTAGCTTTATTACGCGAAGTTGAAAATAAAAAAAAAAAGATATTAGAACCTTATTCCCATTACATTCAATAGATTTATCGAATAATGCTTATTCCAGGTTCAACTTTTTTTGTACTTTGCACTGGAATGCCGCTACTCGGACTCGAACCGAGATGCTCTAGCACTGCTTCCTAAGAGCAGCGTGTCTACCGATTTCACCATAGCGGCTTATCATTCACCCAAGTTTAGTTTATCATAGTCTCGGATAATAGGTCAATATTTCATCTTTTTTTTTTAATGAACAGGAAGGATATACAGGCGAATAGAGAGTAAGAGTAAAAAAGAAGCATTTGCTTGATGTAGGATTGAATCCGTATCGATATTTGATGCTATACTTGCATGGAGGTAACGGAATATAGCGCAGTTTGGTAGCGCGCCATCTTGGGGTGATGGAGGTCGCGGGTTCAAATCCTGCTATTCCGAGTAGAGGGAAAAAATAACAACTAATAGTGATATAGTGAATCCCAAATCCTATATGCGATATTTTAGTTTAAGTAATTAACAATGTGATACTCCCTTATATATATATATATGGAGAGAGAGGAGGGGCTTTCCTATCTTGAAGTACAAGGAAAAAGAGTCTTTTTCCGTATTAGACGTACTATCGAGACATCTACCGCTCCCCGCCCTCACCCCCCCCCCCTCCCCTATGTACCGCTTCGATTAGTCAATGACTAATCTCTATCTATCAGTGTAAAAAATCATTTGGTTACGATAAATAAAGATGTCTAGTCTAGTATTTTGGCGTGATTCTGCTATTATGTCTCAATCAATGATATATGAAACGCTTCGCTTGCCAGTTGAGTCTATTTCTGTGACGAATATGGTTGAATCTCCTAATTATGCGTGTTGGAACAATGAGATGAGCATAAGATATTAGATCTTTTTTATAGATCGCAACAGATTGGCAAAAGGATTGAAACAGTCCTTGTCAGCTAACGTTATTGATAATGGAAGGTTGACAAATGAGATATGTATACTTATTAAGCTGAAACTTATACAGAGCAAACGAAGTGCTAAATATTTAGCACTTTCTAGATAAATGGGTATTATCAACCCTTGATTTTAATTAATCAGATATTTAAAAAATCTTATTTCACTTAGCCGGTACCGTAGCAAGAGATAAGACTCTTTTTTAGTCTCTGGGATTCAATACTCGCCTTACAAAATTCTGTTCCCGATTTCTTATCAAAACAATACCCAATTAGTAAGTTGTTACTAACTCTCTATTACTAATTCGATGAATGCTTGTCGGATAAACGTGAGTCTTTTTGTTTTTGTATAGACTAAACTGGACCATCTTATTGTTACTACTATTTAAATGAAAGTTGAGGGTCTCTGTATGATGCAAACACAGACTATCAATAATGAAGAAAGGATATTCATATATAGAATTTATCTATCTATATATATAGATATTTTTTTTTGGGGGGGGGGGGAAATACTAAGTCTAGGTTACCAATTAATCAATTAAGCTGTAAATATCGCTGATTGTTATAACTCTTCCCACTTCATATTTTTCTACTTTAATCAGTTATTTTTGTAGTCTTCGTGACTAATCACAAAAAGATACTATTAATTTGTTCCAGAGATTTTTTCGTTTGTTATATAATAAAAACTTTTTGAACGACCAGTTAAAATGGATTGGGCTAAAGAAAAAGCTTTTGATGCTACTTTCACCGATTTAGCCCTCCACACATGGTTACGAATTCTTTTCCTTGACCCGGAGGTACGTTTCTTTGGAACTGCCATAAGGAAATATATATTTAAAGTCTATGATTGAATTGAGAGGGTTAACTATATTGATACGTATCAATAGAATAGATATAATGAGGGAAAAGAAGAAATGAATGATGCAAGTAAAAAGGAATAAAAAAGATCCATAGACTTACGTTTTTGTTACATTAATCTTCTAAGTAACTAGTGGTTGATACAAGAAATCAGTTAGCAATCATTTAATTCTTTGCCGTTAAAACAGATAGAATCGACCACGAATCGGATCAAACTTTCTCTGTATCCAAATTTTCTTCATGTTTTCTTCTTAGAATGGATCTTTTGTATCACTATTTTATTTCCGAAACAAGGGTGTAGGATCCTTCCTCTAACAGTTGCATCACTCAACCATGGATGTCCAATACTGATTTCGGATCCACGACGAATAAGTGAGACTCGATTTATCGATACTTTCATATTGTACCCTGATATGTCTTGAAGTGACGCGAAGTGACGAACGTCATAAAATCTTCCTGGTTCCACTCGGAGTTGTTTCCCACCGACGTCAATTATTGCATATCTATTCATTACGATTTTTTTTTTACTGAAAAAGGGGTTTGTAAAACCAATTGATTTGGGATTGAAAACTGTAATTTAGATAAGTATCTCCAACGTATTTAGATCTTGTCAAGTTTTTTGCGTTTTGCTGCAAAGATTCAATTGGGATAGAAGACAAATAACTTCTCTAGTTACATACTAATAATCTTATTCCATTCTTTATTGTTCCTTTTTCAGAAGTAAAAAAAAAAAGTAAAACAACAAATTCAATTCAAATTTAATATGTTCGTGTCTTTTTCATACGAATATGCTTGGATCGTTCCTTTATGTCCACTAGTAGCTTCCGGCTCAACTGGATCAGTATCGTTCTTCTTCCCAAAAGCCGCCAAAGGTCTACGTCGCTCCTGTGCCGCGCTCAGTGTTCTCTCACTAACTGTTTCTATGTTTATTTCCTTTATTCTATTCTGGCAACAGAATGTTAATCACTCCACTCACCAGTATTTGTGGTCGTGGATCCTTAAAGATGAGATTTCCATGAAAATAGGTTTCCTGATAGATCCGCTCACTCTTATTATGTCAATATTAGTTACTACTGTAGGTATCTCAGTCACGATTTACAGTGATAGTTATACGTGTCACGACTAAGGATATGTAAGGTTTTCCACTTATTTGAGTTTGTTCACCGCGTCAATGCTAGGATTAGTCTTCAGTCCCAACTTGATACAGATTTATGTGTTCTGGGAATTAGTAGGGATGCGTTCTTACTCGCTAATAGGTTTCTGGTTTGCGCGACCAAGTGCTGCCAATGCCTGTCAAAAAGCTTTTGTGACCAACCGTATAGGAGATTTTGGATTATTGCTGGGTATATTGGGTATCTATTGGATAACCGGTAGCTTCGAGATTTGTGAATTGTGTGATTGATTTGTTGAGTTAATTAGTAGCGGTAGTGTTAACCCCGTCCTCGCTAATATAATAGCTCTTCTACTATTTTTAGGTCCAGTGGCTAAGTCTGCACAATTTCCACTCCACGTATGGTTACCAGATGCAATGGAGGGACCCACCCCTATATCGGCTCTCATACATGCCGCTACTATGGTAGCTGCTGGAATCTTTTTTGTAGCTCGAATCCTTAACCTCATTGAAATATTACCTTTGAGCATGGGTGTTATTTCTTGGGTAGGTGGAACAACAGCCCTATTGGGGGCGACATTGGCCCTCACTCAGAGGGATCTCAAGAAGGGTTTAGCTCATTCCACTATGTCTCAGTTGGGATATATGGTGTTAGCCTTGGGCATTGGTGCTTATCGATCTGCTCCGTCTCATCTTATCACACACGCTTATTCCAAAGCCTCATCATTTCTCGGATCTGGTTCAGTAATTCATTCGATGGAAAAAGTGGTTGGATACTCTCCCATTAAGAATCAAAATATGCTTCTCATGGGTGGTTTACGGAAGTGTATGCCAATTACCGGAACTACTTCTTTTTCAGGTACTCTTTCTCTATGTGGTATACCACCACTAGCCTGTTTCTGGTCTAAAGATGAAATTACTGCAGAGAGTCGGTTATGTTCCTCTTACCTTGGATGGATAGCTTCCATCACAGTCGGTTTCACTGCATCTTACATGTTTCGTATTTACTTCCTCACATTTGAGGGAGATTTTCGTGCCAATGATATTGATCACACCAATTTTGGCAATTCTCGTTTATCCGGTAATAGTATTAATTTATGGGGGGAACCCGAAATAGAATCAGCAATTGAAAAAATTATTGACGATTCTGTGTCCTCACAAAA
Organism: Cibotium barometz; assembly: GCF_041138505.1. Classification (NCBI taxonomy): domain Eukaryota; kingdom Viridiplantae; phylum Streptophyta; class Polypodiopsida; order Cyatheales; family Cibotiaceae; genus Cibotium; species Cibotium barometz. Next base: position 115,543 of record NC_037893.1, on the reverse strand, counting down.
CGTGGAGGTTGCAGAAGCCCTTCCAGTTGCATATTCTGCTAAAGAGAATCCGGCTCATGAAGAAATAAATCAAACATATGCCGACGTGTCCCACTCTCACAATGTACTACATCCCGAAGAATCAGATTTTGCTATGGTACTGCCTCTAATAGTGCTGGTAATACCTACTCTATTGGCTGGGTCGATAGGAGTCAATTCTATTCAAAAAGAGACTGGCCTTGATTCATTGTCCCAATGGTTGATTCCCCTCGTTGTTCCTATCAAACTCACTAAAGATTTGGTAGAACTCTTGGTAGATTCAATCGGTTCGATCAGTTTATCTTTCGTTGGAATATTCATTTCCTATGTAATGTATAGACCAAATTCTTTTTGTGAAATAAAAACTTATAAATCTATTAAGAATAGCAATTTTTTAGATGAGAATTTGTTGAGTCCGTTCGGACATTTCATTCAAGGTTGGTCACTAAATCGAGGTTACATCGATTATTACTACAATGTCTACTTCGTAAAAACTACAGTCTTTCTGAGTAAGCTAGTCGTATTTTTTGATCAATGGGTAATCGATGGAATTATCAATGGAACTGGTGTTTCGAGCCTTTTTGGCGGGGAGGGTGCAAAATACGGGGGAAGTGGTAGAATATCTTATTATTCATTTGGATTAATTACTGGAATTATCCCACTACTATTACTAACAGTTGTCGCTTCTCCAGTTACTTAAGAAAGGCTCCAATTCGTGTTCATTTCTTCCGACTACTCCTCATCTTCCTCATCTTCCCCATCTCTATCTCTTTCCTTTTTCTTTTCTTTATTCTCCCTATTACTATTGAAAGATATTCCTTCTACTTCTATGAGGTAAAAGAATCCTGTGGCTATTCTACTATGCTTCTCGGAAGGGGGGGAATAGAAACTATTGATTGGTGATTGATCGATACAGATCATGGGGGGTGGGCAATCAATCATGGCCAAGATCGACCACACCAGCCCCCCCCCCCATGATTCTGGGGCTCTATTCAAATAGGATTGCTATCGCTGCCGCTTCTTCCTATAATAGGAGTTAGGGTGTACGCGAAGTTTACGAAATAAATGTCAGAGGAAGCTTAACGTCTTGCAGATTCAGAGGCGGCTCAAAGAACAAGGGTCATTAAATGTGTATGAGACTAAATTCCCTACCATTTTCCTCGGTAGCTCAGCGGTAGAGCGGTCGGCTGTTAACCGATTGGTCGTAGGTTCAAATCCTACCCGGGGAGATTCATCTATTTCCGGTGGAATGAAAGATGGTTTAGATGATGGAGATGATGACGCTTCTTTCCAATAAAAGAACTTGATTCGCGCTAAAAAAGGGGAAGGTACATTCTCATAATATCCTAAAGAATTTACATTATCTACATCAAAAACTCCCAGTGATAGGATAGTTGTCTTTCACCCATATGCCAAATCAAATCACGTTGGACTATAGCCCATAAACCAGTGAGGGATTCACTATTTCAAGCTCCAATAATTGATGAAAGAACCCATAAGTTCCCCTCTTTTGGATAATCCAATGCTTCTAAGGGCCCTATTTAAGCGTCGCTTCTTCGAGAATCCCCACTTCACTCCGGTGTACTGAATGATTGGGATAAGCGAATCAATCAGTCACCTCGAGAGTGAATCCACAAAAAGGATCTATTCCGAACAGGATATTGAAAAGTTGCTTCCCTATAAACCGCTTCCCATACTCCCTATAGAAGAAATTCTTATTCTTCCTTGATTTTACTTTTTTTTTTTTTTGTCAAGTAGAAAGACTCATATAGGAAATGATCTATCCTTTTTTTTAATCATTTTAGATGCTACAAGCAGAATCTTATTGTATCAGTAAAAGGAAAAGATAGATCTTCCTTCTACTGATTCGACTTCTAAATACCTCTATATTGCTAGAGATCTAGACTGAATGAAGAGTATCTAAGATTTTCTTATATGATATTGAACTTTCATTAAAAAATTGTTTCGTTATTTGATCCAGTGACGTCCCACCAAACCGGAACGGATTGAATAGATATTAATAAGTTTCAAGCAACATATTATAGATAAGAAAATCCTTAAATGGGGAACGGTTCCGTCTCATCCATCTATTTCTATGAACCAGAAGCCTAAAACGAATAAATCGCTCTTGCAAATCTTCTATTACAATGCTTTGATACAAGTGAATGGGAACAAATATCTGTGGATATTGCAGATGTATATGCATAAACTAAGTTTCTTTGACGTATTCGGAATGTCGCTCCTCATCCAAAGGGAATTTATTCCACCGCTTAATAGATGATTCAGCTATCGATTTCGGATCATATCCACGATAGAGAAAGAAATTCTTAATCTTTTCATTTGAGAAATGTTTTTCGCGCTCCCTTCTCATACCGTAAGTGACGTAAAGCCTCCGCACCAGTTCTTGCTTCGCTAATAAACTACGACGCGAGGAAGGAATGTTATGATCCGGCTGGAACAGAAGCATAGGGTCCCAGATGAAGCGCCCCCCTAAGAATCGAGTCGGTTCATCGGATCGATTACATTGTGTTTCATATTGATTAGATGAGTCGGAGATTCCCAATTCGAGAAATTGCTCACGTAACGAGATATTATCCAATCGGTCTTCCAATCTTTTAATATATCTTTGTCTCAACCTACCTAAAGCTCTCTTATAACTGAAAAGATATCCTTTTTTCTCATACGATCTATTTTCACTATACTTAATCTTATTCAATTCGAAATCCCGTTGGGGTATTTGATTCTGATTTTGGTAAAGGAGGATTAGATTATACAAATTATTGAATTCGGATAAGACTCTTATCGATTCATAAGTACCACTTCGCATGAAACTGAGGCGCCACGCCTTAGGGGACCAAGTAATCTCACGCGATACTTCCGTCGGAATTAAGTCTATTTCGGGTGACTGTTTCATTTCGAAGTCGGTTGGAAAATGAAACACCCCTTTTCTCGTAGATTTGGAAGAACGACTTGTATAGATTATATCTGAACAGTACCTGGGTTCAGTAGGAGAAGGAAAAGAAAGACTATTATTGGATCGACTTCTGCTTCTACAGATTTCTGAACATGAGAAATCCTTCGAAAGGTTTTCTAGAACACCACACGCTAGGTTAAACTCATTCTCTACAAGTTTATCAATAACAATGGAATTTTCTTTCTTTCTCATATCCATTTTGAACGAATCGCGAGCCGCTAATCCAGCCAGTAGCCCTAGGATATGCGAAAATAGAGTGAATTCCTTAATTGTTGACTCGGTTATTGAAGGTTCCACATACCAGTTAGACAAATGATAAAATCGCCTCTTTGATACATTACTACCAATAAATAGAATATTTGTGGGATAAGTATCTATCAAACTATTTTTTAGAATAGCTTCTCCTATCCTGTGAGAAGAGATTTCGTATTCAGAACTGGATTCTATTCCATTGCCCATATAAGTAACAATTGAATGTTGTCTATGTGAAGCTAATCCAATTGCATCACTACATACAATATTTTTCCTTTTGGAAGTACCGATTAATAACGCTTCATTAGCAGAAAAGAATAAATCTCGTTTGCTATAACCCGTAGTTCCAGACCCAGTACCTTCAAGAAGAGGCGGATTAGCCTCTATTTCGAAGCCTTTGATACGTAAGAGAATTGACAATTCTTTCTGACGTTGACACCTGTTGGACTTTCGGAAATTTATCAATTAGTTTAACCGGTTCGGAGCTATTGGAGCTGGATCTACCCTTGCAGGTACATGGGTCGAAGCAATAACAATATTCTTACGAATACGAGAATTACTGCGCCCATTACCAATACTCCTCAATATTGGGCAAAGTAAGAATCTGGGATCAGCTTCTAGTCTATGATACGAGCGATGAACATTCAATTCATGAATATCTTGAATCCATATTGTACAGGGAGACACCTCTCTCGCTATTGCAAAAATGAGATTTAATCGGTGTACGCTCTCTTTCGAGATGAAATTTCCATGTACATTATTGAAATATGATCGATTGTATAGCAACTTCCTTAGTGGTAGCCTCATCAACGGAAAGTAGGAATTGGATGCTACATCCCTAATAACGGAAGATCGTCCAGTTTCTATGGGTCCTACTACCGGAATTCCTTTAGATGATAATAATCCTGATTAGAGTGAGATAGGTATGTCACGACATGGCATATTCAGAATGCCTCTTCGTCTCGTCGTTGCTGAAAATAGAATATTTCTCTCGGGGGCGGAAAGAGCCCACTTCTCCGCAGGATCCAACTTACGGATCTTGTAACTTAATAGATCATTTTGACGGAATTGATGTAGGTATGCCAAAACATTAGATCTTTCTTGTGGGGAAGGTTCATGATCAATCTCATTGCTCGATAAATCAGAATTGGAACTCAATTTCGACTCATACTTGGAAATAATCTTATTCGTTACTAAATATTGAGCCAATAGTTCTTTCTTACTATTAAGGGTATCGGAGCTTTCCCTACAAAGTATCCATGAATCTAGTTCATTTTTCACGAAGGAGAAAAAGATTATATTATTTATATAATTCAAGAATCTCTTCAAAGAATAGATTAGTAGATCTTTCGTTTACATTTACCTTGTCGAAGGGGAATACATTACCTTTTTCAAATAGGATCCCCGCATTGGGTCTATTAAATATCCAATAGTATCGAAACGTTTCCATGAATGAAGGGAATTAGAACCCGAAACGGCAGACAAATGGTGCTTGGAGAATGCAAGAACGAATAATATTGAGAGAATAAGGTAAGACAAGATAGACTTATTGGAAAATTGAGATACTGACCATCCTGAATGTGACATCTTCGTTTCATTAGTAATTTCTTTGAAAAGAAGAAGATCTATCTTGGATAATATGGTATTGATAGAATCACTTTTGAATCTCAATTCTAGGCTTTGGAATAAATAAGCTTTGGCACCATCTATATCCTCAGCAATTCTTTCATAAATTCTAGGGAGATTATGATTCGAGTCATCACTTATTTTAAGTACTATTTCTGGATATGTTTCTCTGATCGAATCGTAGAAGTATCTCCACCGGGTAGGGGTAAAGAACCAAGGTATATACTCTCTGAATAGGCTCCATTTTTCACAGATATTTTCTTTCCAAAAGATCCAAGAGATCTTATATTTGTTCAAATCTTTTGATAATTCATTGAAATTGATGAAATGGGATGGACGGATAGGCTCTTTCCGGATATATGGATCTGCAAACTTCGTATCTTCGTGCAGAACCTTCTTCCCAATCAATCCTTTTAGAGATCTTGATGTTACATCGTTGCGTAATGAGAATCTTAGCGACCAATAAAGCGTTTCCAATTCTTCTGGTTCCCAGAAAGAACCAATAGATGGATCGTTTTGATAGAATCGATTCTTGGTGGAAACATTCCCCGAGTCTGATCTATCTTCAATAGACTTCTCTGAATTGACTTGATCCAATCCCAGATTCTTAGGACGAGGTCGGGGTCGCCAATCCGCCGATGGATTAGAGTCTATCAACGTTTTTTCCAAAAAAATCCCATCGCTACTGCACGAAGATAGAAACGAATCTTTCGTTTCACGAGGGGATGAGTTCAACTTCGACAGTAATCTTTTCAGATCTGAAATAGAATTAAAAAGTCTATCTGAATGAGTTAATAGTAATGTCGCAGATTCATGCAGATTAGACGGAATAGGTTGAACCGTTGTGAGTGCATGATCAACAGTTTCCCCTTCTGTTCGTTTCGATAAATCGGGTGATAATGAATCCGACAGTTGGGACTGAATAGATAAGATCATATTAGATGAGATGACTTCATTATCGGAGCCCACATAGAAATTTTCTAAGACGTTGGAATAACTACTGCTACATCTCCCAATAAGGAAATCCCTTTTGATTCTCGGAATGAAACTGCTTCTCGCATAGTTCCATACAGGTAGATTAGAGTGGTCTAGAAAGTTTAGTGTATTCACTTCATCGGAAATGTATCTTGAAATACTCTCACCAATATCTTTATTTGAACCTCTCCCACGACTCGAATTATCTAGAAGCAGATTCCAATTCTGTCTCCCCGTAGTGGAAAGAGCATCACTTGAAAATCCTGTTCGGATAGATTCGATGCGGGGTAATCCAACAAGAGGCGGATTCACTGCGGGTTCTAGTGAGATTGAAGAGCCTATCACTTTTTTATCAATTAACAATCTAGACTCAATGAATAAACTCTTTTTTCTCTCGAGAATTCTTTTGAGAAAAGATATCTGTTCGTCAATGTCAATATCGAGTAAACTCGATAAGGGATCAAGCATCGAAAGATCTATATCGTTCAATTTCTCGATGCAATAATCAATCGTATGTATCAGAACTTCTTGGCGAGTAACCTCAGTAACAATCATTTTGTAAAGAAATAAAACATTGAGAAATCGATGAGGATACTTCTCGTTATTTTGAGTGGTGTTATTAATCCCAGTACCAATACTATTTAGTAATTTGTTTCTCATTATTGATACACCGCAAATCGATTTATCCAAGTCATACTTTATTTCTAAAAAGACTTTCCCGAAAGGGGAAAAAGACGAATCTCCGGTTGTATCAAGCCATCTATGCACATTTGACTGAACATTCCTATACTCATCGACTCGAAAGGTAATATATTCGTTCAACAAACGCTCTATGTTATCTTTCCATTTCAATAATCTTTCTTCAGTTGCAATTCTTGTTACACCGTTGGATTCCCCGCGCCCCGCCCAGCCATCCAACCGATATTTGATTCGGAAGAAATATTCACTAGCTAATGCACAGAAATAGTCATATAAAAGAAGTGTGTATGTTGAGTAGAGAGGTATCAATCTATTTCGTCCATACAATCTAACTAGAGAATATATTGAATGTATGTTATCTTTTCCTTTCAATTCATTGAAAAAAGTAGTATTTTCACTTCTATTAGTTACTTCTCTAGGTATACCTAGAAATATTTTAAAATATCTTGGAAGAATCTTATTGAGGTCAAAGTATTTGCTACTTGGCAACCCTAGTTTCTTTCCAAATATCCTAGTAACTGATAGATTCTCTTTCATTTTCAATGGAAATCCTTTCCCAGATTTCTCACTATTATTAATATCAATAATTATTGCCCCATTAGAAATCGGATTCGATTCCTCAATTATCAAAAAAAATCCAGTGAGTCGATTTATTAATTCATTTCTTATTGGTGAATAAGTGTGTAGAATAGGAGAGTCTCCCCCAATTTCGTGACAATCTAACCCGGATATACCATCACGAGACGACATTGTATTTTTATAAGATGGAAATGAAGACAAATTGGAAAAGGCCTCTCTCAATCTTGTTGTTTGTAGTCGATCCAGATCTTGCTTGTTATGGATTTTTCAGAAGAATAACGAATCAGAATCATTTTGGTAACAGTCACTTTTATTTTTATTTTTATAAAGTCCCGCATGTTTATAGAATTTGAAAAACCTATTTGAATCTTCTAAATACCTATCCCTCCATAATATCTGAATCCCCTCAGTCTCATCTCTGGATATATCCTCGCCAGGGAGTGAATCCCTCACTATGCAGACCTTCCATCTATCTGAAACCAGAGGATTCATTGCACCATAACGAACTTGCTTTTCTTCTCTCGTCGAACCTGTTGAAATATCTTCGTTCGAACCTAAATAGTAAGAATCAGGTGTTCTTTTCTTCCCATCTTTTTCAACAGATAAATATCTTTTGGATTGAAGAAAGTAGTAGGAGAAGTCACCAGATTTTTCTGCTTGTTCTTTTCTTAACTCCACCACCCCCATTAATCATTTTGGTTAATATAGAACTTCTTTCGATCGAACTTCTATCACTCAAGCAATGCATAGAAATTGGTATTGTTAGTAACATTAGGACTTCCAAGGTGATGCTACTACCCCTCTTTACTGAATGACGCAGATTGCGCAGAAAGAGTGAACTTAGAATTCATAAGTCAAATAATCTGATAAAAGGTTCATAACTGGAGAATGGACCAATTAGAAATTCTTTGAGATGTTGGTTCTTTAATGATTTGAAGAAGTAGTCTAATCTACTGATTTCTACTAACCCCAGAGCTTTAGATAGAGAATATGGACTTCCTACTCTTTTTTTTCCCACCCTTTCTACCTTATTTTCTTTTTTCATCTTATTCATATGTGATAGATACTATCTATTTCTCACATTTATTATATGGATAATCTTGAAAGATTCAAGATACGATGGAGTAAGTACTTCAAATAAGTATAGTGATTTATATACATATTCGTGTCCAAAACGGAAATTGGATTGGAAATCTCAAATCGTTATTGTTGAGGAGACCTGTACATATCCTCTCCACCTTTTTTCACAACTTTTCCTATTCCAAGAAATAAGAACGAGTTATCTAATTGGATGGGCGAACGACGGGGATTGAACCCGCGCGTGATGGATCCACAATCCATTGCCTTGATCCACTTGGCTACGTCCGCCCCTTCTGCTACTCGGCTCCCTGAATGTGAAAGGGAACAGGATCTATCTATTAAGATATTAGGGTCCTTCGATTGATACACATACATATTAGTTATGTATATAACGAGACAATAGTAAATCTGTGATATGAAGAACGTACTCCCACTCTATTCAAATGATTGGTAGATTACAAGCATTCTGTGAATCAGAACAGGAATATCTATATATATCTATATATATAGCCGCAGAAGAGTATTCCAAAGATTCTTCAGAATTCAAGATTGGAAACTGATGATTGTAAGATTCTGACAAACCATTACCATTCTTTCTATTCGTTTTATCTAACGAACCCTCATTGGATACCAAACCTTTTAAAACTAAAAGGTTTGGTATTCAGTTATACTGCATAACCAGACAGATATTATCCGTTTATAGAAGGAGCTTCAACAGAAGCTAAGTCTAGAGGGAAGTTATGAGCGTTACGTTCATGCATAACTTCCATACCTAGGTTAGCACGGTTTATGATATCAGCCCAAGTGTTAATAACACGACCTTGGCTGTCAACTACGGATTGGTTGAAGTTAAAACCATTTAAGTTGAATGCCATGGTGCTGATACCTAAAGCGGTGAACCAGATGCCTACTACGGGCCAAGCAGCTAAGAAGAAGTGTAGAGAACGAGAATTGTTGAAGCTAGCGTATTGGAAGATCAAACGGCCGAAATAACCGTGAGCAGCTACGATGTTGTAGGTTTCTTCCTCTTGACCGAACTTATAACCTGCATTAGCAGACTCATTCTCAGTAGTTTCTCTGATCAAACTAGAAGTTACCAAAGAACCATGCATAGCACTGAATAGAGAGCCGCCGAATACGCCAGCTACACCCAACATGTGAAAAGGATGCATAAGGATGTTATGCTCAGCCTGGAAAACGATCATAAAATTGAAAGTACCAGAAATGCCTAGAGGCATACCGTCAGAGAAACTTCCTTGACCAATTGGGTAGATCAAGAAAACGGCGGCAGCAGCTGCGACGGGAGCTGAGTACGCAACAGCAATCCAAGGACGCATACCCAAACGGAAGCTTAGTTCCCACTCGCGACCCATGTAGCAAGCTACACCAAGTAGGAAGTGAAGAACGATCAGTTCGTAAGGACCACCATTGTATAGCCATTCATCAACGGAAGCTGCTTCCCAAATTGGGTAGAAGTGTAATCCGATAGCTGCAGAAGTAGGAATGATAGCACCAGAGATAATGTTATTCCCATATAACAAAGAACCAGAAACGGGCTCACGAATACCATCAATATCTACAGGAGGAGCTGCGACAAAAGCAATGATGAATACAGAGGTTGCGGTTAGTAGGGTAGGAATCATTAAGACGCCGAACCATCCGATGTAAAGACGGTTTTCAGTGCTGGTGATCCAGTCGCAGAAGCGACCCCATAGGCTTGCGCTTTCGCGTCTTTCTAAAGTTGCGGTCATGGTAATCTTTGGTTTTCAAAATAATTAGTGATTCCCCAGGCTAGTAAGCTTGTTAACTCCTAGTATATCACGAAATCCTATCCGTGTCAACTAAGATTGATTGAGTATCCAAAACTATTAGATACAGAGGCTATTTATCGGTATCTTGAATATACCCTATCCCTTATTCCACAACGCGACCCCCCCCCCCCCCCCCCTTTTTTTTTTTTTTTAGAATTAAAAAAAAAAATAGTTTTTCCTCTATGTCTCGTGGGAAGGAGGGGGACTAACTATTCATTGATCATCCATTGAAAATTGGTTGGGACTGGGAGAAGCTCCTCAAATTGTAGTGATCTTTCAGATCATACAGCTTCCTCTATGTGCGTCCCAATGGATCTCAGTTCTCCGAATAACTAATCGATATTGCATCAAGCCTTTCCCCGATGGACTTTCCAACTCCACATTAGTTTCTTCCCCTTCTATAAGATAGAGAGTCTAATAATTGATAATCTACTAAATGGTTATCAATCCTCACTTATGGCTTAGATATCTCTTATTCATCGTCCAATTTTTACTTATCCATTTGTTTATGGCGTATTCTGATTCCCGATAACCTGCGCCCTGGTTCCAATCCACAATCTTTTCATTGTGGATTGGAACAAATCTGAAATTAACGGAAATGGGCAAAAGCTTTGTTAGCTTCCGCCACTTTATGGGTCTCCTCTTTCTTCCGTACGGCACTACCAGAATTTCTAGCAGCATCCATTGATTCATCACTCGATCTTAAAGCCATACTTCGACCTGAACGTTTTCGACACGCGATCAATAACCATCGGATAGCCAAAGCTTTTCCTTCTGCAGGTACGACTTCAACGGGAACTCGATAAGTCGATCCACCTACACGTTTGGATTCTGTTACTACATCGGGAGTTACCCCACGTACTGCTTGTCGTAGAACAGACAGTGGATTCCTATTTGTCTTTTATCTAATCCGCTTCATAGCCCGATAAGGAATCTGATAAGCTAATGATTTTTTGCCGTTCTTAAGAATACGATCAACCAGCATGTTTACTAATCGATTACGATAAATCGGATCCGATTCTATATTTCTCTTTCTGTTCGCTACACTGCTCCGATGTAACATGAGTTTGCAGATATGTCAGATTTCAATCAATTCTTTTATCCCAACGCCAATGGTATCTTAGAATATTATTTTGGCTTCTTCACTCCATATTGTAGGGTGGATCCGCCGGTTAGTCGAAGATCTCCCTCCGAACTGCACGTACGACTTTCATCGAATACAGCTTTCCATATGATTGAATAGAAATTATTGAAGTGATTTTGAACCACTTTTAGTTAATCATATTTACTCATTATGCATTGAGTATCCGTTTCCTCTTCATTATTCTAAGAATAGAAGAAAGTCAAAGTTTAGGAATGGAAAAAGAAAATCTTGCATTTCAGTTATCTTACTAAGAATGTCCGTGGGTTTATTGATCCAATTACCGAATGTTCACAAAAACTTCACCGAATCTCCATAATCGTAGTCTGAACCCGTTCCAAGAGGAAGAGACATTCTAAGATTTTCTAGGTAGGAGTCCAGGTAAAACTCAACTTACTGGAATGTAATACCTTGGACACCAAGTTGTTTCACACAAATAGATGGATAATATTCAATCTTTGTAATAGCAGGCTTCAGTCCCCTGGCAATGCTGGGTCGGCTACACGTTTAACATATCAGAACAACTGATACGGAATCATTGCGATGATACAAGTTGCGACAATGTTCTGCAACGCACTAGAACGCCCTTTCTTACGATCCTTTACTCCTACAGCATCTAAGGTTCCTCTAACGATATGATACCTCACACCGGGTAGGTCTTTAACCCTTCCGCCTCTCACAAGGACCACCGAATGTTCCTGCGAATTATGGCCAATACCTGGTATATAAGCCGTTACCTCGAACTTGGAGGTTAATCGAACTCTGGCGACTTTACGTAGGGCAGAGTTAGGTTTTTTTGGTGTAGTTGTGGAATAGTTGACAGATGAGTCAGTTTCAATGTCACTATACAGAACCGTACATGAGATTCCCACCTCATACGGCTCCTCGTCATTCAATTCCTCTTATCAATTACTCTTAAGAAAAGGAGTACAAGACTCTTTTCAGCTGTTCTCAGCTACAAAAGAATTTACAAAAAAAAATTAGATTCTTTTCAACTCATTTCCAAATCTTTGCTTTTATGCCCCCTTCATTTCCCAAACCTCAGTATTATTAATAAGTAGCACGGATAGAGAAATGGAAAATCTATCAAATTGCTGGGTAGATTCGCTAATGAGTCTCTTGTTTTCATTTGAGTAATATGAAACGGGTCAAATATAGAGGAGATTGACGAGTTGGTATAGGCTTATCCATATCATTAATTACCCTTCGATAAGGAATCCATTTTGAAATGAAGACAGCTTCGATATCTGACTTTCGTTCTTTCTTTCGTTCCAACGAGGCTGCCTGAGAAAGATTCGGTAACCTACCTAACTACCTAATAAGTAAGTGAGTAAGGATACGTATCTTTATGGGATAGGATCCGATGACTGCTTGAGGCCCGCTAGTAGCGATGATGCTGAAGTAGCAGTGAGAAAGGAAACCAGGGATATATACGAAAAAGAAAAGAGGTTACTTGTCTCGGTGATTCTGGCTTAGTTAGCTTGTTCCGTGACGAGCGACTAAGTCAAGTCCTGCATCCTATTTCCTCCCTCTTCCGTGGACCGGATCAGAAGTCCAGGTTCCGTGGAAAGAAAATTGTACCACGGGACCTCGAGAAGGTCAAGCTGTTATTACTACCAATTGTTACTACCAATGCATGACACAGATTTTTCTAATTCAGTTGTGTACTCCAAGGTTAATTCAGATGAATGGCGAGGACGAGTATTTCATCTATACCATAAAGATTATGAATAGGGAAAGAAGAACGAAAGTGTAGTAAAAAGAGAGTTAGTAATGCCAATTTTAGACGGGTTTAGTAATATCAGTTGCATAGCCAGTCCCGGTAGGATGCCAATGCACCAATCTAGTATAGTATAGTTAGAGACTGTATAGGGTTACAAAGATGTTGGGTAGAGGTAGCCCCGACTCTTTTGAAACATGTCTCTGAGAAATCTTTTAACTTGAAATTGGGGACTTGCCAGTGGGTTAACAAGGCCTCCGTTATAGCCTCCCGAAAGTTATGTAGGCAACTGGCAAAAGTACGGTCAAGGACGAACTTAAGGATACCGAAAAAGCCTATAAGAGTAGAGACAATGTGCATAAACCTCCGTGTAATGTGTCAAAAGGGATATAGGGAAAGAGTGTCGAGATGTCGACTATGTCGGCTTTTTCCGTTATCGAGGTGGTGAAGCAAGATAAGGGGGGGGGTGCATGTAGAGGCGTGTCACGCCTTACTCTCCGGAGGAATCTCCACCCCAAGAAAATCCAGACTGCGCGACCTCAGGTTACCACCAAGCTAGCGTATCCTCCCGGCGCGACGAGCGGGTTAGAAAGAGCAAACCATCGTTTTCCAAACTGAGAGGGACGCCTGAGCGATTACGAACCAAGCAATCAACGAGGCTCAATAGGAGAACAACCTCGTGGGAAGCTAATGCGCGAGACGACAGCAACCCCTCGTGATATCTGCTCCCTCCGGCACGGCTCCCCATCTCCCCATCCCCCCATCTCCCCCTCTACCTTGCCATAGTACGGTTGTTTGCGGGAGGGGAAGTAGATCCTGTCCCTCCGTCCCAGGGAGAGCTGGAAAGAGGCCAGTTCCTGGAGGATAGGGTGGCGTAGAACCCTCTGCTCCAGCTCGTATCCGGGCAGGCTTCCGCACGCCTCTTTCACCTTAGAGAGTAAGGAACCGCCCCCTTTTAAGCTGGCCCCATTAAGGCCGGAGTAAAGGAGGGTTTCTAGTAGGTGTTTTGGTATGTCATCTCCCCATTTGGAGAAGATGTGGGCCCAGAAGGCGCAGGAGCGGGTGGCCAGGGAAGAAGGCGACGTCGTGTTTGTTGGGTTGATGTGCATAGTAGATATGGGGATTAGATACACGGGTGGTGGGGACAGTGTCGATAGTGTCGATAGTGTCGATACTGTCGATACTGTCAATACTGTTGATACTGTTGATACTTTATGGAGTGTCAATAGTGTCGATAGTGTCGATAGTGTCGATAGTGTCGATACTTTCAAGACTTTCCCTAGTTTCAATAGTGTCGATACTGTTGATACTTTATTGAGTGTCAATAGTGTCGATAGTGTCGATAGTGTCGATAGTGTCGATAGTGTCGATAGTGTCGATACTTTATTGAGTTTCAATACTGTCGATACTGTTGATACTGTTGATACTTTATTGAGTGTCAATAGTGTCGATAGTGTCGATAGTGTCGATACAGTATTGAGTGTCAATACAGTCGATACTATTGATACTGTGGATACTTTATTGAGTGTCAATAGTGTCGATAGTGTCGATAGTGTCGATAGTGTCGATACTTTCAAGACTTTCCCTAGTTTCAATAGGTTGACTTGTCTCCCACTCAATCAGGGCACTACCCCTTGCGCTCCACCGGGATTTCAACCCCCAGGAGGCGTTGGCTGTTCTGTCTAAGTGAGACATCAAGCAAACGGGTGGTGGGAGAGTGGTGAGAACGCCGGGTAAGGTGGACCAGCCCGTCGTTCTCTAGGCTAACGGGGATGCCCATACGGGATTCCTCTAAATGAGACACGAGGTACATAAGGAGGATCACCTCATGGGACGCAAGTATGCGAGAGGTGAGCAATCCGTTGTGGTAGAGGCTGCGGGGCCTCCCCGGCAAAGATGCCTCCTCTGGCCTCCCATAGTAGGGCCTTATCTGGGAGGGAAGATAGATCATGCCTCTTGAACCCACCATTTCGTGGAAAAGGGCGAGCTCTTGTAGGATGGGATTTCCCAAAACCTTCTTCTGGAAGTCAGCGAGCCCCGTAGATTGGTGCTCTTGATGCGCCTCCTTAATGCACGCTGAGATGGCGCCGGCCTGACTGGTCAGGCTGGCCCCATTTAAGCCCGAGTAGAGTATTCGCTTAAGGAGTGGCTTGGGACATCCGTCTCCCCACTTCTCCATAACAAAGGCCCAGAAGAACCCTGATTGGTAGGCCTCCCATGTGTTAGGTGCTTTGGTGTAGCCCATCAGCCCTGCATAGATGCCCGTGTGGCACGCCACCATGTCAATCTCTTCCAGGACGAGCTCATCGGGAAGGACGAGTTGGTTGATAACCTGGTAGATAACACCCTTTAGGTCGCGCCTCAGGTTGGCCAGGGTGGCCGATCCATGGCCGCTCTTCGGCACGAGCCGTGCGTAACTGGGTAGAAACCTGTAGGAGGTGGCAAAAGGTTGCTGTACAGGGCACCGACGGTGGAAGTAAGGCCGGGCTCCTGGCCCAAAGAGACGGAAGAGGAGGTAGCACGTGCTGGTAATGACCACGCTCTCCTCATTAAGGAGATCTACGAGTTCTTTGTATCGAGAGGGAAGAGCAGCCAGCCTCGAGAGACCTGAACTCAAGAGGCCTGATAGAGGATAAGGCATGCCGGCCAGGGTGGTGCTTGGCAATAAAGGGGGGAGCTTGTGTGCGCCACGCGTTGATGCTGTCTCCGCCTTTAGATAGAGGCTCCCCACCAGCCCTTTGAGACCTGCCCTGACCTTGAGGTTAGAGACTGCCCACCGCACTATCTGTTCAACCGTCCACGTCTCCTCCCTGCGGCGGGCCTCCTCTAGCTCAGGATACCGCTTTAGGAAGTCCCTGGTTCTCTCCTCCTCAGGGGCTGTAAACTGATCCCCCCAGCCTCCACTCTCTCTTCCTTTTGCAGCCGTGCCGTCCCTCTTGCAAAGACCCTGCTTGAGATTGTTGCAAGTTGGAAAAGTATCGACACTATCGACACTATCGACACTCTCTACCTCTTCAACAGTATTGACAGTATCGACAGTCTTGAAAGTATCGACACTATCGACACTATCGACACTATCGACACTCTCTACCTCTTCAACAGTATCGACAGTATCGAAAGTATTGAGAGTATCGACACTATCGACACTATCGACACTATCGACACTATCGACACTATCGACATCATCGGCACTCTCTACCTCTTCAACAGTATCGAAGTGATCGACAGGATCGACTGTATCGACACTATCGACATCATCGACACTATCGACACTATCGACATCATCGACACTATCGACATCATCGACACTATCGACACTATCGACATCATCGACACTATCGACACTATCGAGACTATTAACATCATCGGCACTTCCTACATCGTTGGAACAGTCTATCGTCTCACAGCCATCTCGCTCCCATTCCTCTCTCTCCTTCTCAAACCCGGGCCAAGGACTTGTCTCCATTAGGTATCGCATGGACCCCGTTACCCTGTTCTTCCTTATGGGCTCCCCCCCGCTGAGGCTTAAGCCTTGGACTATTCTTCCTAGTGCCCGCCTCTTGATCAGAACATCGCGATACCCCTGCGACCTTATCACATCATCCAGCGCTTCCCCGAATTGGTTAAACGGGAAAGGCTCTATCCCGTTAGCGTCTGCATATAGGGTATAATCCTCGTAGAGAGATCCGGGGAGCGGCACTTTCTTGGCACCTAGCGGGATCTCGAACCCCGGGCAATATCTTACCCTCTTGGTCACCCACTCTATCAGCCCCGAGCAGTCCGCCCCGCCACCGGTTAACTCGTTCAGGGCCTCGACACAGTGACCTATCCGGGTCTTCTCGGGCGGCATTCCCAAGGCCCAGTTGACTATCCCGCTGGCATCCACCTTGAGCCTCTCAATCAGGAACGGGTTGCGACGCGTTACTGTCCTGGGGGTGTGTCCCTTTCCCCTCCTTTATGCCCCGCGGAGTCCGAAAAGTCGACATAGTTGACACTGTCGACACTGTCGACACCGCTCGCCCCATCCTCGCTCCCATCCCCCTCTCCCTCCCTCAGGAACCCTTCCCAGGGCTCCGTCTCCATGAGATACTTCACGATGTCCACCCTCCCGCTCCTCTTTATGGGCTCTCCGTACCCGCCCAAGCCCACCCCAATAACCACCCTTCCTTGGGATCTTCTCTTCGTCACTATGTCCCGGTACCCCTGGGACCTTACAGAGTCCTCAAATGCGTCCCCAAAAGAGCAGTAAGATACCGGTTCTGTCCCTTGCGTCTCCGCGCACATACGATTCGTATAACGACCCGCTTAAGGGCACCTTCCTCGCTCCCAAGGGCATCTCTTGGCCCGGGCAATATATCACCTTGGCGAACAACCATTCCAACACCCCCGAGGAGTCTAGCCCGCCTCCGCTCAGCTCATTGATAGCCTCCACACACTGCCCTATCCGGGACTGCTCGGCCGGCATCGCCAATGCCCAGTTAACCAGCCCGCTAGCGTCCTCCTTAAGCTTCTCTAGGAGAAGCGGGTCTCGCCGCGCGGCGGCCTTCGGCGTCAGCAGGTACAGCATGCGCCGCCTAAAGCCGCTGGTCCGGTCTTGCACACTCCACTTCGCGTTGGAGGTAACTAGGAGGAGGGCCCGGATAGCTAGAGAGAAGATCCTCCCGTTCTTGATCTCGACAGTCACCTTATCCCCCGAGATCCGTTTTTTTAGGATCGAGCATATCGCGTCGTTTACCTTGAGTGGTATATCCGGCAGCGTGATAAGCACCTTGTCCTGGATCGCCCTCATCTCAAAGCGGTTTGCTAGCCGTAGCACATCCAACGCGCAAGATGCCTCCCCTATGATGTGCTCCAACAGATGCACCATCGTGGATTTCCCCGTGGCCCCTGGGCCCCGAAGGTACAGGCAAAACTGCTCGCTGTTATCCTGAGTGAACAGCAAGCGCAGGAACGCCCGTAGAACATTGAGTTTCAACGGGTCTCCTGCTGTTAAGCTAAGTAAGAACTCCTTCTGTACCTTGGTGAGCTGTGTACACGGATTCAATGCGATCCCGCATTGATTAAAGGACCAAAGGCCCGGCCGCGGCGGCAACAGCTCCTTATCGTCACCCCGTACTACCAGGACCCCGTTGGTAAAATGCACCCCTTTCAGCGGCTGGGGTGTCTTG
>NC_037893.1:0-87500 GCF_041138505.1 Cibotium barometz | reverse complement strand
GACTTCTGGACGCCTCGCGGAGGATTCGAACCTCCGTCTTCTGCAGTACTATATTTTTAGTCTAGTGTGCTTACCTTTCTCTCGAGGCAGGAGAACGTAGTAGAGTTACGTTCACCATTTCAATTCTACAGATATATATATATGCTTGTCAACCGTGCTGAACTGAATTTTCATTTATTCTTTCCCAAACTTATCAACTAGAAGACTTCATTCAGGTTTAAGGAAAGCCCCTGGACCTTTTTCATTACTCATCGTTTCTTCATGGGGTGGTAAAGTTTACCTTAGATCCTGACGATAGCTGAGGGTTCGAATCCCTCCTCGCCCACAATCAATCATCCCTACTTTTATAAGGGGTGATCGATTCTACTCTCTTACAGAGAATTTTCTCACGATCTAACAAGCCCACGTCTCTCTCGCGAGCAAATCTTTTATTCATTATCAGAATAATGATACCATAGGAAGAAACAAAAAAGAAGGGCATTTTTTCCGCCTAGATACTTAACTTAAATGGAGTAGCATGGGTTGTTACTGCACAACCCCAATTGTGCGTCGTGCGGAAATACTTATATCTCCTCCGGAATAGACGAATGATCATTTTCCTAGCAAGTGATTCTGGGTGCGGAAAGACAAATACAAGCTAGATAGGAGAATGTCAGGATCAATTCCCGAAGAAGATATAATTATTCCATTATGAGTTGCAGAAACAGACTGGTTGGGACAATAGAACCGGCTTTTAATACAAATCATTTGAAAATAAATTTCGTGTCACAACTTGAAATGAGTCTAAAATAAGGTATTCTGTGTGATCCCGATAATGGGATCTATTAATATACCCGATAGGATTGATGCTAGTGCACGAATAATCATAGCTATTTCGATAGAACCTTTCGAAATTGAAGTTGATGAAGAAACTAATGAATTTTGTATATAAATTGTGGATGTGTTGCTCCTCTCATTCTTCCCAGTGAACATTAATTTAATTATTTTTAGATAATAATATATAGAAATGACACTTGTGACGAGCGCTATCGGAACTGATGGGTACGAACCGGCTTTCCATCCATGCCAAAAGAGATAGAGTTTACCAAAAAAACCGGATGGTGGAGGGATACCCCCTAGGGATGGTGAACGTAGAACCGGAGAGAATGTTAGAACAGGATCCTTCATGTATAATCCCGCATAATCCCTAATATTATCAGTTCCGGTTCGTAAACCAAATGAAGTGATACGAGCAAAAGTTCCTAGATTCATGAGTATATGAATGAACGTATAAGTTATCATACTTGCATAACCATTCTCGGGGTCTGCAGCAAGTATTCCAATCATAATATATCCAATTTGGCTTATAGAAGAATATGCTAGCATACGTTTCATGCTTATTTGAGTAACGGCAATTAAATTTCCTAATATCATGCTAAGAGTAGCTAATACTCCTAAAGCAATATGCCATTCACTGGATAAATATGGGAAAATAATACCGAAGAGTCGTGTAGATAAAGCTAGAGCTGCTACTTTAGAGGTAACAGAAAAAAAAGCAACGACTGGTGTAGGAGAGTTAGAGTCGAAAAGAAGATTTTCGATCTTCCCGCTCATTCAGAACCGTGCATGAAATTCTTACTTCACACGGCTCCTGGTTCATAAGAGATTTCTAACTAGTATTGCTCCTAGAACCTTCCTCGTGTATGTTTCAAGTCCATTTTTCCTTGAATAATTCATAATCATTCAATATGAGTACTAATTGTTAACTTCTCGAGGAATCCTTCATCATTTGTTTAGATTACCCACCAGTAGTTTCGTTTCGGATTCTTTCTTGCTTGTTTGTTCCTATTCATTTGAAAGATATATTTCATATTTGTAGCCGTCACAATATAATATTGATGTAAATCCAATTGATTGGTTGATTGGCATCCATGGCTGAACGGTTAAAGCACCCAACTCATAATTGGCGAATTCACAGGTTCAACTCCTGTTGGATGCAAACGAAAAAGAAACGAGTGAAAAGAAAGAAAGACTGGGTAACTAGGTCCTGTAGCTAAAAAAAAAACTCGAATTGAACATTTTTTCTTTTATGGTGACAAATAGATTAATAAACTATACAGGAACTATGGAAAAAAAAAAGAGAATAATTAGTTATTAACTAAGTTAAGTATGGTATGGAAAAACATAAGTTGTCACTTATCTGAAAGGATAAAAAGAGGGACAAAAAAAGATACTATGGATAAATCAAAAAATCAGGTACTTACTGAAAAATCTATTCGTCTATTGCAACAAAACCAATACACTTTTGACGTAAACCCAGAATTGACTAAAAGTGAAATGAAAGATTGGATTGAACAATTTTTCGACGTTAAAGTGAAGGGTATGAATAGTCGTTGACTACCGGGTAGAAGGAAGAGACGAAAAGGCAATAAATCGGGATTTTCGGGTTCCGTACGTCACAAAAGAATGATTGTTACACTTGGAAATAATTATTCTATCCCACTATTTTTAAACCAATAATCTTTTTTACCACCTATTAAACTAGACCGACATTGCATAAGAAGAGGAAGAAGAAGTATGGCTATATGACTGTATAAGGCCTATACCCCCGGCACACGCAACCGGGCCATTTTACGTTTTGGAGAGGCAACAAAGTCCGAGCCCCAGAAACAGTTAACCTATCGTAAGATATCTAGAAACGGACGTAATAATAGGGGAATTGTTACTAGTAGACACAGAGGGGGCGGTCACAAACGTTTATATCGTAGAATTGACTTTCGACGGGACAAGGTAAGCATTATTGGGAGAGTAGCAAGTATTGAGTATGACCCCAACCGCAATGCATATATCTGTTTAATCAATTACATAGATGGTGAAAAGAGATATATTTTGCACGCACGGGGAATAGGGGTTGGAGATGTTGTAACATCTGGCCCTGAAGCATCTGTTTCAAATGGAAATGCCCTACCTCTGAGTGCGATTTGAATATTTGATTTACGTATTCGAAAACTAATCGATTGGGTCGGAGGCTGGGCCCACGAACCTAGCACTAATTCAAGATTATTGAATCTTTTGGAATAAACCTCATTGGGGCAACTAAGGAGGAACAGTAGCGGGTGATAAAGTCTAATAGCTTTTAAATACCTATTAACTTGCAAAGGTAGGATAATACGGAGACAGATAAATAATCTTAAGCTTGAAAAAACGAGTAAAGGGGCACTCTTTGTTCATATTCAATGTGGACGAGATACGGGTAACTCACGACATTCGATGTGACGGTCAGAGGCAGTATCGAAACTATAAAGTGAAATAGAGGTAAGAAACCTTTTGTCGCACGAAAATCTGTTTAAATTAATGCGAAAGATAGATATTTCCTAAGTTATCCATAACATTGAATAATGTTAACGTGAATCAGTAAAGTCATCAATTCTGTTGCTGAATTATTGAGAGGGAGCCAGGTGCAGGCGAGGAAGCCGAGGATATAAATAGGGCCTGGAATTTATTTTTTGTTTTTCAAAAACGTCGATTCTATTTGGTACTATCGGGACCTAGCAACAACGCTCAGCAACAGCGAAAAAGTCTCGTTTTTTATATCCGGAAAGCTGTATGCCTTGAAAGAGGCTTGTACAGTTTGGGAAGAGATCTCGCCCAATCGTTTTCCATTCATTATGGGAGAGTTAGAGGGGGGTGGGTCTACTCCAACCAAGATACCTTTGGGTACCACTATACATAATATAGAAATGAAACCTGGGAAAGGTGGATAATTAGTTAGAGCAGCTGGTGCAGTAGCAAAAATAGTTGCAAAAGAGGGTCAGTTGGCTACACTGAGACTACCTTCCGGTGAAATTCGTTTAATATCCCAAAATTGTTTAGCAAGTGTGGGACGAGTTGGAAACGTTGATACTAACAATGAGGGCTCGGGAAAAGCTGGATCTAAACGCTGGTTAGGGAAACGCCCCAAGGTAAGAGGTGCAGCTACGAACCCCGTGGATCATCCACACGGGGGGGGAGAAGGCAGGACATCAATTGGCAGGAAGAAGCCATTAACTCCTTGGGGATATGTTGCACTTGGGAAGAGAAGTCGGAAGAGTAAAAAATATAGTAATCCACTTATACTTCGTCGACGCAAGAGTCATTGATAAATAGGGATATTAAGTAGGAGGGTAATTGGCCACGGCACGTTCATCAAAGAAAGGTCCTTTTGTAGCCAATCATTCAATACGAGAAATTGAAAATCTTAATGTACGGAGAGAAAAGAAGTTAGTAATAACCCGGTCTCGTGCCTCTGCAATAGTCCCTAGCATGATTGGTCATACCATTGCTGTTCACAACGGACGGGAGCATCTACCAATTTATGTAACTGATCGTATGGTGGGTCACAAACTAGGAGAATTTGTATCCACTCGAAATTTTCGGGGACACGCCAAAAGTGATAAAGGGTCTCGTCGATGATTAGGAAATCATATCTCATGGAAAACGAAAATAAATCAAAAGTAGGAGCGCAAGCTTTAGCAAAAAATATCCGTATGTCAGCTACTAAAATACGGCGGATTATTGATCGAATCCAGGGTTGTTCATACGAAGAAGCACTTGTATCACTTGAATTTATGCCTCACAAAGCATGTTACCTCGTATCACAATTAGTTCTTTCCGCGGCTGCAAACGCTAGTACTAATCTTGGATTAAGTAAATCCAATTTGTTCATTAGTGAGGCCTGGGTGGACAATGCTACTTATTTAAAAAGGTTTCGTCCTCGGTCTCAAGGCCGTGGTTACCCGATAAGGAAACCCACCTGTCAAATAACAATTAGATTAAATTCGAGGTTGATTGAAAAGATAAATAAAGAGTAGATAAAATGATCAGTTTTGAA
This sequence comes from Cibotium barometz, assembly GCF_041138505.1. NCBI lineage: Eukaryota > Viridiplantae > Streptophyta > Polypodiopsida > Cyatheales > Cibotiaceae > Cibotium > Cibotium barometz. The sequence continues at coordinate 82,651 of NC_037893.1, read as the reverse complement.
GACGTATTGGGAGATATAGGAATATCAAATAAAGACTAATCTAATATTGAGTCGGGGAAGGATATATATGGGGCGAAAGATTCATCCACTCGGTTTTCGACTCGGTGTAAATTAGAAGCATTATTCTTACCGGTTCGCACAGATGGAAGATTATCCAAAATATCTTGAAGAAGATAGAAAAATACGCACCTCCATTGAGAGGTATGTAGAAAAACACGTGAAGGATTCTTCAAATTATGGCGGGATTGGGCATATAGAGATTCAGCGAAAGACGGATCCCATTCGGATTGAGATACATACAGGATTTCCCGATCTACTCATTGAGGAGCAGAGTCTAGGAATTGATCAAATGAAAAGCGATATAGAAAATATGTTAGGTCTCGGGAATCGAAAGCTTCGAATAACCCTGAATAATGTTGCTCAACCATATGGGGAACCAAAAATCCTAGCGGAACATGTTGCTTCACAGTCAAAAAATAGGGTTGCTTTTCGAAGGACTATGAAGAGAGCTATCGAATTGGTTGGAAGAACCAGTAATAAAGGTATTAAGATACAAATAGCCGGACGTCTCAATGGTAGTGAAATGGCTCGAGTCGAGTGGGCCAGGGAGGGTAGAGTTCCTCTCCAGACTATTAGGGCCCGTATAAATTATTGCTACCATCCGGCCCAAACGATTCATGGGGTTTTAGGCATAAAGATTTGGATATTTAGGGATACTGAATGATTCCTTCCATAGGAAGTGAAACTATTTGAGAAATATTGGCGGAATCCACGACAGCTTCATTCTATTCCAATTCTAACAATCTACACTCACTTTTTTCTTTCAAATAAAAAAAAAAAAAATTGCTATGCTTAGTGTGCGACCCGTTCAAATAAAAGCTCTTTCCCCATAATGAAAACTGATTAATTGGTCAACGATCTCCGGGGTCAAGTACTGGAATGAATGCCAGACACGGAACAGAATCGTATCGATGCAAAGTCTGTATCCACGGTAGAATTTTTTTTCTAGCGAAGCCGGAAGTGATATCAATTTATGGGTACTATAAAGAAAAACCGAGATAATCTGATCTTCTTTCAAAATCGTATGGTTAACCATTCAACCCCCAAAAAGCAGTGTGATGTAGCATAATCTATCAGAATTATCGCGGTGTTAAAATAAAGCTTCGAGTCAGTTAGCACTAACAAAAATGACTCAATAAAAGTGAGACTGAGGGAGGCTCCGTTGCAGGGGGGGAACCCAAACGTTTGCTTGAAGAGACCAGACGAACGATGAGACTTCCGGATTGGTTTCAGCCGATAAATAAATGCCGACGATTCGATTTGGTAGATGGGGTGGCGAAAGAAGCCCAAGCTTCATTGAATCGAAGTGGAAAATAGATAATTCGAAAAAGAAGAAGAGATCGAGCTCATTTTCGCCCGTGGGTTCAATACCAAACGATATATGAACTGTTGGAACTGGATGAAATAGAGAGATTCAATGAAGATAAAAACCAATCTAGAAGTTCTTTCAGCTAGCAATCGATAGGTCTACGAGGCAAAGAGAAGCGGTATTGAATTTATGAGGAGCCGGTTGAGGGGAAACCCCCATGTCCGGTTTTGTATCAGAGATGGAAAGATTCTATTGCCATCGACTGTAACCCCAAACGAACCAAATTTCGTAAGCAACATAGAGGACGATTAAAGGGAATCTCTAATCGCGGTAATACTGTTTCTTTTGGAAAATTTGCTCTCCAGGCTCTAGAACCTGCATGGGTTACAGCTAGACAAATAGAAGCGGGAAGGAGAGCGATAACACGTTATGCCCGTCGGGGTGGAAAGTTATGGATACGCATCTTCCCTGATAAACCAATCACTATGAGACCCGCTGAAACACGTATGGGATCGGGCAAAGGATCTCCAGAATATTGGGTATCCGTAGTTAGACCAGGCCGAATAATTTATGAACTAAGTGGAGTATCGGAAGATGTAGCCAGAGCTGCTATGGGGATGGCTGCCCACAAGATGCCTATACCTACCCGAATAGTGACCACCATGGAATCGTGATACTTGAAGAGGGAAGAAAAGAGGGAAGAATCAGATTACTGTTCAATGCGGGACGTGGTACTAATTAATTGATAATTTTTCTATTTACGTCTCGAAGATACAGAAGTGCAAACACTCATAATGTCATTATTATTATTATTATCTGCTACGATGATAATAAGCATCCACAAAAATAATAATCAAACAACTTAGAAATAGTAGTAATCGTAATGATAGTAATATCCATAATTATCATTACGATTGTAACTAGAGTGACCGTTGGTATTACTGTTGCTGCTGTTTGTTGCAACACCAATAATCTATCGATTCGCCGACGCATACATGGGTAGCGTGATGAAGCTAATTCGGATATAGATACATAAAAAACCTATCATCTTTCCTGATTAATAAATGATTCAAACTCAAAGTTATTCAGATGTGGCAGACAATAGCGGAGCCCGGAAACCAATGTGTATTCGAGTGCTAGGGACCGGGAACCGTAGATATGCGGATACGGGTGACACTATTATAGCCGTGATCAAGGAAGCGGTACCCAATATGTCTATGAAAAGATCAGAAGTGGTTAGAGTAGTGGCAGCGTGCACCCGTAAAGAGATGAAACGAGATAATGGTATGATTCTTAGATTTGATGACAACGCGGCGGTTGTTATCAACCAGGAAGGGAATCCTAGAGGAACCAGGATCTTCGGTCCAGTAGCTAGGGAATCAAGAGAATATAATTTTGCTAGAATAGTCTCGTTAGCCCCCGAGGTGTCGCAGTAATTGGGGAGTAGAATGAATGAAAATCGTCGATTGCTGCTTCGACTATATATTTCATAGAACATATAGAATATGTTCAATGATCTGATACATTTGAGTGTCACAAATAAACAGGATCTAGTCTAGTAGAAGATAGAGAAAAAAATTGTTATAGAAACGAATAGACATGACAGAACTTTTTTTATAGCCCAATCTCACTATGTTTGACAAAAAAAATAGGAATCATTCTAATATTAATAATTACTGATTTATATTTCATGAATAACGATACCATTTCTACCATGATTACTACCACACGAAACGCTAATACGCGAAGGAAGGTTACGATTCGGATACCTGCTACTAAACTGACTAGGTGTATTGGACGAATCCTATTGGAGGAGGGTTTTGTAAAAAATATTGCAGAACATAAGGAAAATATGAAAGAGTTTCTGGATGTGAGTCTGAAACATTAAGGTAAGAAGAGAGAGCCGTATATTACAACTATTAAACGTATTAGCAAGCCCGGCTTGAGAATCTATTCTGATCATCGGAAAATCCCAAAAATATTGGGCGGTATGGGAATTGTAATTCCACCAACATCCGACGGACTTGTGACAGATCGGGAGGCTCGACGAAGAAAAATTGGGGGGGAAATCTTATGCCACGTTTGGTGATTCATGAACTTATCCTTTAAACAGACAATTACTTACTGTGGAAACTTTTGGGTATATTGGATATTAGCAGTAGTAAACGAATCAGTAATATCCTAAACGAGATCCGTTAATAATATGGGAGGTTTATCTCTCTCGAATGATTAAGAAACAGAATCTTATTGACATGGAGGGTACAGTTACAGAATCACTTCCCAATGCCATGTTTCGAGTGTGTTCAGATAATGGATGCCAAGTCTCGACTCATATATCGGGAAAGATCTGACGTAATTACATAAGAATATTGCCAGGAGATAGGGTAAGGGTTGAATCAAGTCCTTATGATCTTACCAAAGGATGTACCACTTACCGTCTCAGAAATAGGCCGACAAACGGCAGTCAATAGATTTTTTTGCTATTGCTACTACTTCCAAGTACAAATAACTTGTTTGTTCATAATTGTTTTTACAATATGACTAATAACAAAAATCAAAAGGGAGGAGAACGCCTGTCGAATCTCGGGATAGATTTACCCAATTAAATTAAGGTTATAGCTACGAAAATTCGTGCTTCCATTCGTAAAATATGTGAGAAATGTCGACCGATTCGTAGACGTAGACGAATAATGGTAATCTGTTGCAACCCGAAGCATAAGCAGAGGCAAGGATAGTAAAAATAATCGCGGGATGGAGACAAATATAAATTAATCATAGCCTGTCCATTATGAACAATCAATCAACTATGTCAAAAACTTTGAGAAAGGTTCATTTCCGTAAAGGGAAGCGCGGAGTACAAAAAGGGGTTATTCACATTCAAGCAAGTTTTAATAATACCATTATTACTGTTACGGATGTTCGAGGATAAGTTGTTCTTCGGTGTTCTGCCGGTGCTTGCGGATTCAAGGGTACGCGTAAAAGTACACCATTTGCTGCCCAAGCAGCAGCAGAAAATGCTATCCGCGCATCGGTGGATCGGGGTATGAAACAGGCAGAAGTTATGATGAGCGGACCCGGTCCAGGGAGAGACACCGCTTTACGGGCTATTCGCAGAAGCGGTATAATTCTTAGTTTCGTACGCGATGTGACCCCCATGCCGTATAATGGATGTAGACCCCCCAGAAAGAGACGTGTCTAACTATTAGTTATTACTAGTTGTATTAAATGAAGAGGGACTTCTTTATGCTTAAGGATGAAACTTCGATCTCTACCCACGTAATTCAATGGAAATGTGTCGAATCCAAGACAGAAAGTAAGCGTCTTCATCACGGTCGCTCCGTTATATCCCCCTTCAAGAGAGGCCAAGTCAGTACTGTGGGAATTGCTATGCGTAGAGCTTTGCTAGAAGAAGTCGGAGGAGCAAGCATAACGTGTGCAAAATTTGAGGGAGTGGTGCATGAGTATTCTACAATAACGGGTATTTAAGAGACAATACATGATATTTCAGTCAATCTAAAAGAAACTGCACCTAGAAGCGACTATAACGATTGTAAAAAAGCAGTTTTGTCCGTAACTGGTCCCAAAAGAGTAACTGCTGGTGACATATCGCTACCGCCCTCTGTCAAAATGATTGATGATTCCCAATATGTAGTTACTATTACCCAACCAATATCTGTAAATATCGAATCAAGGATTGAAAGGGATTGCGGATATCGTATAGAAGATTTAAATGGATACAGAGATGGAGAATTTCCCGTTGATGCTGTACCTATGCCTGTCCGAAACGTGAATTATAGTGTCCATCCATTTGGAAGTGGTAGAGAGATGCGAGAGATATCATTCATTGAAATATGGACTAACGGTAGTCCGACTCCAAACGAAGCGCTTTGCGAAGCTTCTAAAAATCTCATAGACTTATTGATTCCTTTCATGCACATGAAACAAGAAGATGTTCCTCATTTTGAGGATAATCAAGATTCTTCCGACTTAACGAGATTATCTTCGCAATTGAGTGGTGTGGATGAATCAAAGGGGGAAGCTCTTAGAAATACATTCATTGATCAACTAGAATTACCTGCTAGAGCTTTTAATTGTCTCAAACGGGCCGAGATACACACAATCACTGATTTACTTAATTATAGCCGAGAGGATTTACTAAAAATAAAAAGTTTTGGAAAAAAATCTGTAGATCAGGTTTCGAAAGCTTTATGGGAACGTTTCGCCGCAGAGTTACCCAGTAACAATCCAGGTGTGGATTAAGATAAGTAAGCAGTAGATTAAAAATCATCTTATTTATAAGTCAATCCATCGATTGTATGCTGCATCTTTTTCTTTCTCAATAACATTGAGAAAACGGAAGTGACTGGGTAATCAATATTTGTGGTATAGACAAAAGAGAGAAGGGAATTTAATTAAAAAAAAAAGCAGGAAATTAGAATAGTGATTATTAGTCATCGTGTAGTAAACGAGAAGATTTAATTATCTAAAATAATTTGGGATTTTTGATCCAAACATAAACAAGTCTAGGGAGATATTGTATCGTAACAATTACTCCCTAGACTAAGTATGTATGTGTTTCAAGTTCGTAGAAAAACAACCAAATTGATTTTAAAATAGTCCCAAAGTTAAAGATCCATCAATGGGTAAAGTTGCCCCAATGCCTGACCGAATAGCGACCGCGGTACCAATTGCAAAAACTGTTGTAGCTACTGGACGTCGGAATGGATTCTGAAATTTATTGACATTTTCGAGGAAAGGGACGGTCAACGAACCTGCGGGTACTGACGCCATCAGAAGGACACCTAATAATTTATTGGGGACTGTACGGAGTATTTGGAATACAGGAAAGAAGTACCACTCAGGTAATATCTCCAAAGGAGTTGCAAAAGGATTTGCTGGTTCACCAATCATTGATGGTTCTGAAACTGCCAAACCTACGGTACATGCAATGGTTCCTAAGATTACCACAGGAGATATATATAAAAGGTCATTGGGCCAAGCAGGTTCTCCATAATGATTATGTCCCATACCCTTAGCTAATTTCGCTCTCGAAACAGGATCATTCAGGTCAGGTTTCTTTGTTATTGGGATGGACCTCTTACTCCCCCATAAGAATCGAACATGAGAATTTCTTCTCATACGGCTCGAGCAGATCCTTAGGCATCTTACTCCACAGTAAAATAGTTGGTAGACAAAAAAAAGGAAGGAACACGGCGAAGAGTTATTCCGCGGAGTGGCTTATCACCCGAATCAGCCTAATAACTTGATCACGAAGCTTCTTGGATTATCTCGTATCCCATACATTACGTATCGTGTCGCTGCTAATAGATCCGAGACGCTCGCGAACTACTACCAGTATAGGATCTTAACTTGTTATGACTTCGGCTATATCTCTCTTTAGATCGTTTTTTTACCCCGACGGTTGTTCCTGCGGATAAAAGTATTGGATGCAAGGGAAATGGATGCGTCCTAAAAACCATATGTTATAAAACTTCACACTACCCCGATTGGGTATAGAGAGAGGGTTTAACGGAGCCTCGCAAAGTATTTAGTTTGATCATGGGGAGAATTCTACAAAGAACTTTCTTGGCTTGAGAAGAAGAACCCTACGTCCAAGTTTCGATTCCTGATACTAAGATTAGGAAAAGTTGGGAAAGAGACACATCTTCGGTTGCAGCAGCATTCTATTCAATATCTGCATAGCCTACGCGTTTTGAGACAAGTCACACACTCCCGTAATCCAATCTTTTCCCCTTAATGCTTCAATCTTTTTATCCCGATAGTCCGAGACAAGAACTCAACCCGCTAGATAACTTTTCATCTGCTTCAATGGGAGGCACCAGCGGCAATGGAATAATAACCCTTAAAAAAAAAATTAGAGATTAAGGTCCTGTGATGATGCAGGGATCAGTATCTTTCACCCTTGAACCATAAATCATGAAGGACCCGGAATGCCTTGTTTACGGATCATTGAGAAGTGCATTGGCATAGAAACAGCAGTAAGGAGCGGCGATACGAAAGTATGTAAACTGTAAAAACGAGTTAATGTAGATTGACCTACACTGACACTTCCTCGTAATAGCTCTACTAATGAAGATCCTATTAGAGGAATGGCCTCGGGTACACCGGTTACTATCTTAACTGCCCGATAACCAATTTGATCCCAGGGTAAGGAATATCCAGTTACACCGAAAGACACAGTTAATACAGCTAGAATTACACCAGTAACCCAAGTTAATTCGCGAGGTTTCTTAAATCCTCCGGTGAGATAGACACGAAATACATGCGGAATCATCATTAGGACCATCATACTTGCTGACCATCGATGAACGGATCGGATTAGCCATCCAAAATTCACTTCAGTCATTATATATTGAACCGAAGAAAAAGCTTCCGTAACAGTCGGGCGATGATGAAAGGTCGTAGCAAAACCGGTGGCTACCTGGACCGAAAAGCGGGTCAACGTGATTCCCCCCAAACAATAGAATATGTTCACGTGAGGAGGAACATATTTACTAGTAATATCATCAGCAATTGCCTGAATTTCGAGACGCTCTTCAAACCAATCATATACTTTAGCGGGATGGGTAAGCCTTTCCAACTCCCCCTTCGTAAACTGTACATGAGGATTTGCTCTCATACAGCTTCAACAAAAATGTTTGAGTAACCGTCCATTCGATTAGTAGTCACTTGACGGGGATAAAAAATAGAATAATATCCTCGACACCTTTTGGTTTATGAGATAAAAGAAACAGTGACTTAGCCGTTGGAAACCTCGGGAATACATTTTGCCTCAATCTCATGTTAGCTTTTAATCATCATTCACAAAAGGAATAAATATTATTAGCATCTTGGGAAATCTTTTCATCTTATCGAAGGATTTATCTCTAAAAAACTGGGATAAATAAATGAATAGAGATTGCCTCGTTCCAATCTGATTGTTTGAATATCTACGAACCTTGGATCTCTACTATACCCCGATAAATCCTTTTATTGGTAGGTAATAAAGCCTAATGGGCAGCAACTCTTCTACCACCCTGCGGATATGCGGAACAATACATATTTTGTATGACTATGGTCGTCCTTCCTTATGGAATCTAGTAGATAGTCGATTAAGAAGTACTTCATTTTTCTGATAGTTCCCTTATCAAACATCCAGTTCTTGTACTTAGTATCGAGTAACCATCTTGTCACGAAGTTTGAGTAGTAGATTAGTGCGAATTAATCATAGTTCGAGTCTTATCAATCAATATCCAGTTTCTCGCGCTTTGGGTGCTAATCATTCGACTGCTACCTAGCAAGATAATACTATTTTGTTCAAATGAAAAATAGATTGTCTATTTGTTGAACCAGATTGGTTGCGACGAATCACACACCCGTATTATCAAAATCTTTGAGGTAAAAATTTGCGCAATTTAACTACCTTTTACCTTTTTGGTTTCTGAAAAGTCCTTGTTTGCGAACCCCTAGCTGTTGTAGCAGCGGAGTTCGCCGTACCAACTCAATCTTTTTTCTTTTACCAACTTATCGGAATACCGTCCAATAAAACGGATGAGTTGTAAATTTCTAGAATAGTAACTAAGAATATTGCAAATAAAGCCATAAAAAATCCCATTAGAGGGGTAGTTCCCCAACCAGGAGCAACTTTTCCGTATTCTGAGTTAAGCGGCTTTAGAATCATTCCTAAAAGACTGATTCTGGGTTTACCCTTAGGGGTATCATCAATAACTTTTGTAGCCATAGAGCCTATTCAATTGATTGAAATTTGCTGACTTTGTATACTATTATATCGGATAAGAACTAATATTTCTTGGGTTACATAGCAACGGAAACTGCAACTTCGGTCGCTATCTCTATATCCTGTTCACCCGTTAGCTTTACCGGTCACGCTTCGTATACCGCTTTCGGTCAACCCTCTGAGGAACTCAGAGACCCTTTCGAGGAACATGAAGATTAGTTAGACTGAGAGACCTTCCCGGAACAGTAAAGGAAGGTCTCTGATTAGTTCTATCTCCCTTCTCATAATCTCGCTTATGCAACGAAAATGGTTAAGGAAGGATCGTTACTTTCCCTTGTTAGGGACTTTGGGTGGTTCTCGGAAGAAAATGGCGAAGAATATTATACCTGAAGTGGCTACCAATAAAAATGTATAAACCAGTGCTTCCATGGATTCGACCGTAGAGTAGTATTTTGAAGATATCTTTCATACTAATTAGAATAATTTACTATTTCCTTCAATTTTTTTTTTGATGGAGAGTGCTTCTGTTTCGACGGGGTGTAATCCCATCAGTAGCTAAAAATGAAACCCTCTTGGAATCCTGTCCCAATAAATCGGAAAAAGACCTTTCAAACAGCCTGTCTCTTAGTACTTGGATCCCCCAACTTTTGGAATGCTCCGAATTCAACTTGAGCGTCTAGATCGGGATCAATACCAGCAAACACGTCTCTGAATAAAGTTCTTGCACCGTGCCAGATGTGACCAAAGAAAAAAATGAGAGCGAATGTGGCGTGACCGAAAGTGAACCACCCCCGTGGGCTACTTCTAAAAACACCGTCTGATTTCAGGGTGGCACGATCAAATTCAAAGATCTCACCCGATTGAGCACGTCTAGCATATTTTTTTACCGTAGCAGGATCGCTAAAGCTAGCACCATCTAGTTCACCACCATAAAACTCTACAGTTACACCTACCTGCTCAACACTGTATTTTGATTCCGCTCGTCTGAATGGAACATCGGCTCTTACGATACCCTCACCATCTACTAAGACTACCGGGAATGTTTCGAAGAAGGTGGGCATACGGCGTACAAACAGCTCATGACCTTCTTTATCCTTAAATACAGCGTGACCTAACCAACCAACAGCTATCCCATCACCGTTGTCCATCGCACCTGCTCTGAACAATCCACCTTTGGCTGGGTTGTTGCCAATATAGTCATAGAAAGCTAATTTTTCTGGGATCTTAGACCAAGCTTCGGATAGACTTAGATTTTCAGCTTTACTAGAACGGATTCGTTGATCTATCTCTTGTTGAAAATATCCCTGATCCCATTGATAACGGGTGGGGCCAAATAATTCAATTGGAGTGGCGGCGGAACCGTACCACATGGTTCCAGAGACTACAAAAGCGGCGAAAAAAACGGCAGCGATACTGCTAGATGACACGGTTTCAACATTCCCCATGCGTAGAGCTTTGTATAATCGTTGGGGAGGACGAACACTGAGATGGAATAGACCAGCTAATATACCTAGGACTCCCGCTGCTATATGGTGCGAAGCTATTCCTCCCGGAACGAATGGGTCGAAACCTTCAGCTCCCCAAGACGGATCTACGGGTTCTACCTTTCCGGTTAATCCATAAGGATCTGATACCCAAATGCCGGGCCCAAATAAACCAGTTACATGAAATGCCCCGAAGGCAAAACAAAGTACCCCTGAAAGGAATAGGTGAATTCCAAATATTTTGGGTAAATCTAAGGATGGTTTTCCCGTGCGATCATCGCGAAACAGGTCGAGGTCCCGATAGACCCAGTGCCAAATAGCAGCTAGAAAAAGTAAACCGGATAGTATGATATGAGCTGCGGCTACACCTTCGTAACTCCAGATACCCGCATCAGTTACGGTATCTCCAGTAATGCTCCACCCCCCCCACGACTTTGTTATTCCAATGCGAGTCATAAATGGGATGACAAACATACCCTGTCTCCACATCGGATCAAGAACGGGATCGGATGGGTCAGAAACGGCTAATTCATAGAGAGCCATTGAACCCGCCCAGCCAGAGACCAAAGCAGTATGCATCAGATGTACGGAAATTAGACGACCAGGATCATTTAGTACAACAGTATGAACGCGATACCGAGGCAAACCCATGAAAAAACCCCTTTCTTGGATATTGGAGATGAGTGAACACTACGTAACTTTCTGGCGATGTAGGCTTGCACTACGAATAAACAAAAAATAAATTGTTGCATAAAATATCTAAATCAATATTCTGGTTTGATTAGTAGAGCGATACCGGTAAAAAGAAACAAATAATTTTTTTTTATTTACTGATAAATATCTGTATCTACCTTTCCATCTATTTGTACAAATAGGTTGGGTTGTGCGGGAAAAGCCAAGAACCTTTCTCCAAGGAACGAGAAATACATGGATATTTTAGCATCTACATTCTTTATATAACAATGTAGAGATTGGTCCCATTAAAGTCTGTTAATACCTATCAAATTCATAGTTTTTTTGTCCCCCTACGCCGCCTTCATTAAGCATGTTATAATGTGGCATAAGCTTTTCCTGGCTTTAGCTCCTACGTTCCCACTTTAGAGATAACTATAAAGAGTTTTCAATAAATTCTTCATGCCAATCGGTGTTCCAAAGGTGCCCTTTCGTCTACCTGGGGAAGAGGATGCGGTTCGGGTTGACGCGTAGTGCGACTCGTTAGATATGTTGAGCCATGCGGAACCCTTTTCCATCATTTCTTATCCGATCGATATGTCTCTATCTCGCTTAGAAGCGACTAATTCATCAGTGGTCAAACGCGCGAGATAAGGTCTAGCAAGATATTTATTAATCATTAGAATCCATGGCTAGTTGGAATGAACAGATTATTCACAGGCTCCGGTCACTAAATCCCAAGAATCAATCGTAGCAGAGGTCGCTACGGAATAGAAAATAGAATAAACGGGGCTCTAAATCTAAATAGGCCCATTATTTTTGAATACATGAATCATGGGAATAGAAAGAGGGGAAGTAATACTATTCGTTCTGTATGTACGAATGATGATCGGACCCCACCTCCCCCCGAAGTAGAAAATGAACCTAAAGATTCTTTTCGTTGAAGGGACTCGATTACAAACAGGAAGATACTGGTGTGAAGGGGGTTGGGGCGCTGGGGTAGGTTCACCCCTCGATACGCCGGTTTACAATGCGGTTCAGGATGTTCAATAGACGGGACAGACAAACGTAAACCAAAAATGGAATAGTGAGGGGTGTCTCAGACAGGAAGGGTTGGAGAAAAGAAAGAGGGGGGCGGGGGGGGAAGAAAAAATAGAATAAATAAATATCTATCTATATATTCCTTCTTTTTTATTTTTCGAAAATGCAATAGATTTCTTTACCAAAGAGACAGAGAGTTTCTTATCTCTTTCTTCGACTTCCACGTAGAAACCACCAGAGCCGTATGCTTCTAACGATGCTTATACGGTTCCAGAGGGGGGGTAAAGATACGTAAACCTATCCTGATCAACCGGCTTTATCGGGAGAGACTTCTTCTTCTAGGTCAACAAGTGGATGATGAGATTGCCAATCAGCCTATCGGTATCATGATGTACCTGAATGGGGAAGATGAAGCCAAAGATACGTATTTGTATGCGAATTCCCCCGGTGGAGCCGTATTAGCCGGAATATCTGTTTATGATGCTATGCAATTTGTCGTACCAGACGTGCATACTATTTGCATGGGACTAGCTGCTTCAATGGGATCTTCCATTTTGACTGGAGGAGAGATTACCAGACGTATAGCACTACCTCACGCTCGGCGCCAATGATTTGTAGGAGTTAAAACTATGCCTTCGCCTAGTTGAGGTAACAGTAGCATGGCATTCAATACTTGGTGAGTTTTTTTTCGGATGCACATCCAAAAATGAAATAGTGAAGTACCGGGATAGTAAAATGAGTCAAAAATTTTATCAATTTTTGAATTTTTAGTAGATTCATCGGCGATCAATATATCTTAGCGTCATAAAATGTATAAATTGTTGAATCTACGCAATTTCTTAAGATCCAACTTTTTTTTTTTTTCTCAATCAAATCTTTAGAAAATAAAAAAAAAAACATTGATTCTATTTTCCATCGAGGGGTATACATAGCAAACCTTGGGATTGCTGGGACAATAAAGCAACGGAACCATCATAGTATGTTTAAAAGGATGGTACATCTCCTGTAGTGTCATAAGCGGGGGTAGGGGTAAGAAGAGGGCTTCTTCAATGCGAGGGGTTGATGCTTCAATACCAATTTACGCCTGTTACCCACTCCTACCCCACCAGATGTGTAGCCGTATGCAGAGATAGTTGCCCGTACGGTTACCTCAGGCAAAGTGATGGGAATATCCAATCAGGGTAATGATTCACCAACCTGCTAGTTCGTATTATGATGGACAAGCAGGGGAGTGTGTCATGGAAGCAGAAGAAGTATTAAAACTCCGCGATTGTATAACTAGGGTTTATGCACAAAGAACAGGCAAACCTTTATGGATGATTTCCGAAGACACGGAAAGAGACGTTTTTCTGTCAGCAGAAGAAGCCCAAGATTATGGTGTTGTGGATCCCGTAGCGTTAGAAAACGCTCCAGGTTGAATATTTAGTAAATAAATAAGAAACGTTCAAGGTTTATAAAGAGAGGGTAGATTCTTTTCACATGAAAAAAAAGAAGAGAAGGTGTTTCACACTTTTCTATTCGACCAACAGCTCTTATCTATCTATCTATCTATCCATATGGATAGATAGATACGTTTCTCTATAGTTGAAGTAGAGTCTGAATCTGATGAAAAGATTGGAATAGATAATATTAAATTATTTTATCTTTTGTAGTTTCATATTTGTTTGTCCGAGCAACTACCCTACCCACTTTGACGCCTTACTTTAAAGCGCGCCTTTCATCGTTTAGGCGAAGGGTTTAATAAAATTCGATCTTAAATACGGGGGGATTTGGTTCTTCCACATGGTTAAGAATATTTTGAACCAAATAGATTCTCTGCATCTTTGAACGTGCCAACAAATCAACAACTTATTAGAAAGGCAAGACAACGACTGGGGAGTGGGACAAAATCCCCTGCCCTTCGGGGATGCCCCCAACGGCGAGGAGTATGTACCAGGGTGTATGTGTGACTCGTTCGGATCAGAAACCGAGTGACATTAGGGGATTGATGCCGCAGAAGAATCCTCTTATTGAGATGAGGAAAAATCTATTATCCATCTGTTTCAATAAGGAATGGAAATTCATGGTTACGGTCGGTGCAAACCCGATCATCTTGATTTGGGGTGATAAAAATGAATCGATGATACTAAAATTGAATCATTACGCGAAGTCGGGATGATGGTATCGATTTCCATACCCTTGTCTATACTATTGCAGTGACAGTGACTCCGGGTCAGCTGTTCCGCCAACTTTCGACGTAAAATACCGTTACTATACAGATGATTTTTTCTGCGATAAAGAAGAATAAATAAATTTGTCCGGGCTACCGGGTGGAGCTAGACATTGGGGATCATACGACCCGCCAACAGCGATTTTATTTTTTCTCATTCTAGGGGAATTTAGAGCTCCGGTGTATAGGAGGGACCCAGCTGCCAAAAACTGAACCATGGAAACATTGGAATCCGTAACGTTTCCAGTGCAGCATCCAGCCAATCAGTAAAAAAAAAGTATCTAATCTGGAGTGTTTGCGGACGGGAAAGTCGGAGTAGCAAAAGCCATTGGAATCTTTATTTTTTCACGTTAGAAAGAGAGATAAAAATCTGTAGAAGATAGAAGAATATTCATTCTTGTAACAAAATAACGAAGGGATCATGGGTTCTATTCAAACAATTTCATTTTTATCATTGGCTTAAATATGTGCTAATCAACTAAAAAAAAAAAAAATAGAAATTATGATAACTTATATCCTTCCCGAAACACTTGAAATATTCATGATCTTAAAAGATCGATAAGTTCACCGCACGTAGTGTTATTAAATTCATGTAGTAATAGACTTAGCTTCTAATGATTTTAGAAAACATATTACAATACAACAATCTATCTGTCTGCTTTGGTATCTCCAACTAAGATAGGAACTATCTCGGGAAGCAGCAGGAAAATAAAAATAAATGGATTTTTCGAAAGTTAAAATCTGATCCTCTGTGAGGCTAGACATCTAATGACCAGGGTAAAACGCGGATCTGTGGCTCGGAAGCATCGCAAAAATATTCTTGAAATTGCATCCGGATTTCGAGGGGCTCATTCAAGATTATTTGGAGCGGCAAACCAGCAAGAGAAGAAAGCATTAGCTTCTGCTTATGCAGATAGGAATAATCGAAAGAGAGAGATTCGTCGTTTGTGGATTGCTAGGATTAATGCAGCAGCACGGAAGAATGGAATTACGTACAGTGCGACGATTCACAATTTGTCTGAGAATTAAGTTTATTTGAATTGCAAAACACTCGCGCAGGTCGCTACCCCGGATGCTTATTGTTTCTCCAGGATCGTACGGGCGATCAATAATAAGATACATTGATTGAAGATAATAAACCTCTCCGGATAATTCTTCTCGGAGAGGCAAAAGAGACAGTATCAAATGGATCCTCTATTCTAGCAAAAGGAGAGAGAGAAAAATAAAGAGAAGGAAAAAATTTTTCAGAGATAGGAGTTTCAACTCAACTTAATTCTCTTTAATCACACGCGTTTCACAGTTAATAATAAGTAGATTCTAAAATACCAAATTAGTTAATTCACTAGAGTTCAACTTTCTAGTCGCAATTCATAAAGGATCTAATTCTCATTGTTCGAGAATGGTAGCAAAGCCAGGATACGAGCTCTTTTTATGGCGACAGCTACTAAACGCTGTTGCTTCGAGGTTAATCTATTCATCCGTCTGGATAAAATTCTTCCTTGCTCACTTACGAATCGACGAAGTAAGCTGGTATTTCTATAATCAATAGTTTCATCAGATCGAATAGACGGGGAACGTCTACGGGAAGATCGTTTAGATTTATTCGTGATACTCTTCGTGTGACTACCGATACCTAATAATATTGATTACTTCCGAATCCATTAGAAATATCATTCATTTTTTTAACTCTTTGTGAATAGTGTGTTTGTGGCAACAAAAACAATATTTCTTTGATTCCAATCGAGTAGGTGTATTACGACGATTCTTACGCGTAGTGTATCGAGAAATACCTGTAGATTTGTCACCAGTCTCTTTTTGAGTACAACTTGTACACTCTGAAGCAATAGTTACTCTTGCATCTTTACTTTTAGTCATAATTTCGATTATTCCCAGCAATAACTCGATTACTAACCACTTTCCTCACAGGGAACAAGGATTGATGTTTTACCGCTCTGTTTTATCCTCTTTTTAACTGCTCTCTTGGTCAAAAAAATGGAAATAGTAAGGCGTCTGGAAAAAAACGATTTGTTTCTATTGATGAACCAGCTAACAAGCCGAACCATATTGTAGCTATCACAGGGGCCGTGGAAAAATAAACTTTTACATATTGCATTATAAATTCTCCTTCTTCTTGGTTTTTTTATCCCCACTCCCCTTCTTCCCTTTCTATTCTTTTTCTTTTTACCATTGAATATTTATTACGCGTCCATTGAATCCTCTTCCTAAAAAACCAGAATAATTGTATTATTCCAGTCCAAGGATTGAAAATGGTACGAGACAATGCCCCCCTCGAGTCATAGATTTTTTTTGCTGGTAGCCAATACCTATAATTATTGATTATAATTAATCAAATAGTTTTAGATCGACGATGTCAATTATGAATCAAGATTAATAGGGATGTAGCGCAGCTCGGTAGCGTGTTTGTTTTGGGTACAAAATGTCGCAGGTTCAAATCCTGTCATCCCTATTTCTGATCAACGAAGATAAGAAATTACTCCAACTGGAAAAGAGCGCTCTTAGTTCAGTCCGGTAGAACGCGGGTCTCCAAAACCCGATGTCGTAGGTTCGAATCCCACAGGGCGTGTCTATTGTTGTTCAACCAGAAACTAATTAATTTAGTTAATACGCATTGAAGATACAGAAGCAAGAGAAAGGAATATTGTTGCTGTGGACAACCTTTATTCCCACCCTTCCTAGATGAGAAGGGTTTCGGGACTAATCATAGAAAAGGTAGATTAGATAGATTAGATAGAGGAAAAAAGAAAGAAAGAGAGAAAAAAGAAGATGAAATGGAAAGGAAGATAAAAAGAAAAAGATGGATCTATCCAGATAGATATCTTTATTTGTCTTCCCTATTTCATCGTATTTTTTAAGATCTGAACATTATTAATATCTATCGAATATCTAATTGGTCACCGCGTCGATATTGTGAATATGCAGTTACAAATGGTCCAGCTAAGGTTATTGGGATCGAACCTAACACAATTCCAGATAGTAATGCTTCAACCATTCTAGTTTGTACATATCTAATATGAATACTTACCGGATTGGATTTAGGTGTCGACCAATAATCAATAATTGGTAAGTACAATGAATTAGTAAGCGCCGATGGGGCCCTCCTTCTTCGTTCTTTTCTCTTTCTAGATGATACTGCTATATCACAGAATCTGGATTTTGTTCAATCCAACAAATAATGTTAAGGTTAAAGTTGGTACGGATGTTGAAAAAGCGAAGTAACTTAATAGGGTGAGCATGGATTTGAATACCAAATTATCTAACAGATGAATTAGTATACAATTTTATGTAGTAAATTCTTACTCAAAATTGTTGACTCAGGTTTGTTGGACCAACATTAAGTAAAGCATGTGAGCGTATGAGAGTGGTTCATCCGGCAGGGCCACGTCTCACTAATTTATAGAATTGACAACCATATATTTTTCTACCGTTGATCAATCGAGTGAGAATAATTGAAGTGGCCCCCCCACCCCCCCCAATAGCTAATAGAGGTCGTACAAAGATAACGTAACAATCTCAATACTGGGGGTTACCAGAAATCCTAAAAAATAGGAGAAGGTGAATAAGGGTGGATTGGTTGAATGGGAACGAATATTAATTGGACGTTTGGGAAAAGAACCCTTGACCATTCGGTGAGACCAACGAGAGACAAAGATTGTGTTATATCTGTATCTTGTATTTTATTGGTAGAATTTATTTAGAGATTCAAGACAAGTTTAATGGGAGTTACATAGTTTTAATAAGTGACGAGATAGATGTGTGGTCAATAAATGGTATGAAATAATTATTGAATATTTCACAATAGTTATAATGGACCAATCGTTGGATAACCCTCAAACGGCCCGTACCAATATCTCCCACCTGTTAATTACTTACCAATTTCAAATCCGGTTTCTTTCTTTTCACCTTTCTAATATCTTTCGTAGCATGAAAGATAAATGACAATTAAAAAGAAAAAAAGTATTGAAGAGAAATAAAAAGAGGGAAAGGGACATAAAAGTATGGACGTAATAAGTGTCGAGATTCCTATTATAAGATATTGATATTGATAGTTACTCAAAAAGAAAAGATGATTATTGGTAGTCTATCAGATTCTACTTGCCAGGAACAAGTAACCTTGCCGCATCGAAGGGAGGCTAGCTATACTGATCCAGTATATTTCGGATATACCCTTGGTATAATAGTGACAACCTAATTTGGATTGATTGCGGTTCGGTGAGGTATGCCGGTAGATTCTGCATCTTCTAGCGTTGATACCTTTTTTCGTTTTCGAGAAACAATCCTTTTTAGTATTACAAGAGAGATACGGAGCTAAACATGTCTGGGAATACGGGAGAACGTCCTTTCGCCGACATTATTACTAGTATTTGATATTGGGTCATTCACAGCATTACTATACCCTCCCCGTTTATTGCAGGTTGGCTATTTGTCAGTACAGGTTTAGCTTACGATGTTTCCGGAAGCCCCCGCCCAAACGAATATTTTTCAGAGAGCCGACAAGAAGTTCCTTTAATAACTGGCCGTTTCGATTCGCTGAAACAAGTTGATGCATTTACCAAATCCTTTTAGGAGGTACCAATGGCTCTAGATAAGACTTATCCAATTTTCACTGTTAGATGGTTGGCTGTCCACGGATTAGCTGTACCTACGGTTTTCTTCTTAGGATCCATATCAGCGATGCAATTCATTCAAAGATAGTTTTTACGTGAGCTTCGAATATATGACACAACCAAATCCGAATAAACAGAGTGTAGAGTTGAATCGTACAAGCCTTTACTGGGGACTATTGCTGATTTTTGTACTTGCCGTTCCATTTTCTAATTATTTTTTCAATTAGAAACTGGAAAGAATTGTCAATCTCGAGTGAAAAAGATAAAGATCCTAATTATTTGTGACTGTTCATGTCTCGAGTCATGACCAAGTGATGAAACCAAAGTAGGGGAGGAGGTGGAACAAATGACCAATACCACTGGAAGGATTCCTTTGTGGTTAATAGGTACTGTAGCTGGTACACTTGTTATAGGTTCGGTGGGCATATCCTTTTACGGAGCCTATTCGGGGTTAGGATCATCTCTTTGATAATGACTAATCCTTGAAGACTCTCTTTCACTTCACTCACAGATCAAGCAAAAAAGTTGTGCTGAATCTCACAAGATTTCCACTTTTTTTTTTATTACTCCTTCGCGGTTCAAAAAAATTCTTGTTCAATCTATCTATATCTATCTATATCTATCTATAGATAGATATCACTCCAATTATGACAATCCACTGAATAAACGAATTATTCGATCGATTCTTCTTCAAAGAATCGATCGAGGTCGAGTGTTGTGACACTAGACTAGTTCCTACAACTCATAGTTTTTACTATCATTGGGTAAGTATTAGACACAAATTCATATCACGGTTTGGAAGAGGTTAGATACGTTTGAAGAAACAGACTAATTTGATAGAGTCACTCGAGAGGTTTTCGGATACAACTAATATAGATATAGAAATCTTATTGATTTACAACCCTAAATAAAAAAGCGAGACTTCTTATTTCCCCCTACTAGCAGTCTTTCCAACCAATTTCTATTCTTTTTTCTGTTGTTCCTTTTCCCTGTTTCTAGTCCGTACCTTTTTTTCATCCCTGTGGTTGTGTTCTCCCCTCTCCCGGACTCAGTAGAGTACGGATACTGCATCGAAACCATCGACTCGAGAAGGGGGAAACAAGGATCCCTTGTTTGGGTTACACCCAACTATCAATTAGTTGTTTACCGATGGGAGGGGAAGAATAAAAGAAAAGTGTATATAATCAAAAATTCATTTCTGCCAGCTGGACTTTTTCAAATTGTTTCTTCTTAAGCACGAGAAAAATCTGTGCCAGAGTAACCGATGCAAAAAAGACTAGGAGACCTTGAATACGTAATGGGTCTTGGGGTACAACCTCCACCTCTCCTTGACCAAATCCACCCACATTAGGGTTATTAGTCAACGGCTGATCGACTTTAGCAGATTCGCCTTCCGAAATAATAAGTTCGGGACCGGGTGGAATAACATCAGTTGCTTCACGACCTTCGGATGATTCTTCGATAATGATTTCGTATCCACCCTTTCCCTCTCTACGTACCACTTTCTTTATTTCTCCCGTTACTGAAGCAGTATAAACTGTATTGTTGCTTCTACTCCCATCCGGATAGATTTGTCCCCTCCCTCTATTTCCCCCGACATAAAGAGGGTATTTCAGAAAGTGTGCTTCTTTATTAGTAGTAGGGTCTGGTGAGAGAATCGGAAATACGATTTCACTATATAGTTTACCCGGAACTGGACCTATCACAATTATATTCTTTTTGTCAGGGCGATAGCTCTGGAACGAGAGTTTTCCCAGCTTTTCCTTCATTTCGATTGGAATGCGATCGGAAGGAGCTAATTCAAATCCTTCGGGTGGAGTAAGAGCAGCACCAACATTCAACCCACCTTTTTTACCATTTGCAAGTACTTATTTTATCTACGTATCGTAAGGAATCTTAACAACTGCTTCAAATACAGTATTGGGAAGAACAGATTGTGGGGCCTCGATATCCACAGGTTTCTTGGCTAAGTGGCAATTTGCACATACAATACGCCCCGTAGCTTCTCGTGGATTTTCATAATTCTGTTGCGCAAGAATAGGATATGCGTTTGATACAGATGGACAGTTTACTTTACCAAAACTGATCGATACTAGAAGTAATAGAATCAACCATTTTTTCATCCAGTTATTCGTAATTCTTTTTTGCATAGATTGATGATTGGTGCCAAGTCTTTGTGCAAACGGATCGTTTTCCGACGCCGTATAGTATTAAATATTCTTCCCTTATTCTAATTTTTTTTCTTCCCCCTCTCTCCTTTTTTCTCTTTTATTCTTCCCATTATAATTAAATAGCGAAGAAGGAGAGGGTAGAAAAGCCGAATTCTTGTCAGGAATAAGTCCAGTACGTTAAACGCAAATTCAGTGTAATAATTGTCATTCACTCATTGTGTGATAAGTGGCTACAATTGAGGGAGATGTACGATTCAAATGACGAAAAATCCGATACTTAAAGACTGTATCTGAAATAACCGGAAAGGTTGAGACGAAGCGAGAAATTACATATTTATTGGGAGCCAACCCAAAATGTTCAAAGGAGGACCCTATAAAAATCTCCCAACCATGGGGGGAATGAAACCCTACACATAAATCAGTTAGTGGAAGAATAGAGAACGCTTTCATTGTGTCATTTAAGCTATAAAATAACTCTTGAATCCGAGAATTTGAAACTGCAAGTCTCTTTCGACCCATTATCAACAAGAAGACTAAGATGGCGATGCTAATTACATCGGTTACTAATTGTAGGAGTAGTTGAATATTTGCTTCATTATACATCACTGCCGATCGAATAGTTTCGTTGTACGCATTTGTATCATAATTCCACAATTGAGTATCTACAGAATTTCTAGTCGCATCATTTAACCAAAGTAACGCTTCTACTTTCCGAAGCCGCCTCAGAGCCCTTTCCTCTTGAAAAGAATTGATAAAGATTTGTGGTTGAGAGATGTTCCACCAACCCCTAATCCAAGGTTCTAGAAAGCGATTCTTAAGACTGATTGGGATCGTGAAAGGGAAAAGCAATAAACATCCAGTATATCGAAGAGAAGCTAATGCTTGATTTTTAGCCAATCCAAAATCATTAAGTACTAATGAACTCGATTGACTCGTCGATTCCGCCTCGAATCTAGATAAAGTACGAGTTACAGACCGAGGTACCAGACTTATAGATTCATAAGCCGCTGTACCGCCGGGAAAATCTATTGATTCACAACCGAATGATTCCTCAATTGACTCTTCATTCGTTTGAAGTGACAAAGGGTTTATGGAATAGCGCCTTCCCTGAGAATCAGAATCATTCAAAATTGCTTCAATCCAAGCTAATTTTCTATTCATTTTTTCTATACTACTCAACTTGTGACAGATGCATTTTTTCGCAGAAGCACAATAATGTTCCGATTCATCTTCTGGAAAACCATCGATTCTTTTTTGTTCCTCGTTCTTCTCCTTACCCCTGTAATAATTTTGGCAAGACCCTAGAAATAGTGCTCGGAAAAGCGAAGTTTCTGGAAGATGCGACGGGGGCGTATCCAAACAATTTTCTGTCATAAACTTATTTGTACGATGGGGGTGAACAGAGTGGCGTCCAATTAACAACGACTGAGGAAACTTTGTTCCAAGAAAAAACCCCAGATTTTTTTGCATTCCCAATATAAATATGCTGAGTCTGCACTCTAGGAGACTCCAATATATTATAAATTTAGATTTATTGAATTCCGTGTTTGTAAAAGCTGCTACGGTCCGCAACGATTCTTTCTTTATAGACTGTAGCTGCTTACTAGCCTCGTAAGCTCTATCCGAGGAACGGTGTGGAGTATTGTAAAACCGTTGAAGAAGTTTCCAATAATGTGATCTCATATGTTACTTGTATATCAGGAAGAGGAAATCCGCAAAGTCTAGTCCAAATGAGTCTTTGTTATTAAACCATCCTCTTGGACCCTCCCCAAATCTTTTACTGTGCTACCTCACTTACCTTTCTGTTGATTATCAGATTCTTGAATCATGTGGAGCTTCAAAACCCTTCGATTGATACGCGCAGGAAACGAGCAGGTTCGGCAGCTTCTTCTTCCATCTCTCCCAAAGTTAAATCTTCACCGATTCGGGTTAGGGGGATATTCTGTCGACCCCTTACCCTCAGGTACAGAATTCGACGCGGATAAAGGCCTTCCCGAATTTCCAACCCAACTGCTTCTACCTCTTTCAGTGTGAATTGGATACAGATACGACGGTTCCTTCCAGGAAAGCCCCACCGAAAAATTGAGAAGATTCCTTCCCGTTTATCAAATAAATTGTATCCGCTGCCCACGTTCCAAAATACGGTACACCATGGGTAGAATCCGAGAAAGAGGCCCGCGATACCGTAGAAACACATTACAATACCTTGTGGGATGAAAACAATCTGTTCGGACGGAGGAAGTCCGGGAATTAAATCTTTGCCGATGCAACTAGAAATCCCAACCAGTAAGAAACCTGTTGCGCCGCGGACGAGAATACAGGCCCAACACAAATTGGCAAATGTACGGGAACCTTTCACGGGATCTACTCTGATCCATTTGGAGTGACAAGTCATTAATATTTCCTCAAAGATTGCATAATGAATTGGATTATCCATCCCTCACCAACCTCACTTCCCTCATCTTCTTTTTACATAGTTCATGCGGTTTATTTCGGGGGATACTCTGTCTCTGATACATTTACGTGTGATAATGAGACGATAAGTCGTTAGCGTCTAAACACACCGATAGTTATCTACATGTATCCTAGCAACGGAGAAACAATCTACATCTCATTTATATGTGAACTGAAAATGAGACATAGATTGGAGTGGTATCGTTAAAGTTTCCGAGTGCTCAAACAAGTAGGAGGGGATAGTTGCTAATGAAGCTTCGCAAGAAGGATCTGCCCAATCAGCTATTAGTTAGGACTAATAATTGAAATTGATCCATATCACAGAGTCACCAAGCAGTTTCTTTCGTTTTGAAAGACTGTGCAACAGAAAAGATTATAGAATTTCATCCCGCTCTATATAGAGAAATAAAAAAGCCATTGTAATTGCCGGAAACACCAAACCTACTAGGGGTACAAAAATAGAGGGTAGATAGGACGCTGTCATGATGAAGTCACCTCAAATAAAATAAATAAATATCTATTTATACAATACTATATCTTCCTTTCAGCTCTCTTTCTAATATCTAATGATAGTCTTTTTGTTCCATAAAGAAAAGGGGTTTCTGGGCTTCTAATAGACTCATCTCATTAAGAATTCTTATTTTTTTTTTGGGGGGGGGGGGGGGATTCTTCGGGGATAATAATGCCGTTATCCCGAAATCTACGATTCCGTTTCTTATTGATTGAATAATCATGTATATGCATCACACAGAAGTACCTATCTATGTCTATATAGACAGATACTTATTATCACCCCAAATCGGATTAGAACCCAAAACCTTACTAGTAGCCGACAAATCCATTATTTGGATAGAGTCCCACCGTAACGCCATGTTTCTGATACCGTATCGAATAAAAGCGAAACAGTGAAGTGACAACAATTTTTTTTTGTTTGAGTAATCCGTCTGCTCCTTCTTATATCTCTCTCTATATATATTAAGAGAAGAAAAAAATAAAGACTCATTTTTCATTTATTGATAAGTTCTAGCTTTACTAAAAGAAACAAGATTTGGACCAATAAAGAGTAAAAAGAAGGAATTTACTTCTTTTTATATGGGGCTGAGGAATAAGGCTCAGATATCTCGCTCAAAACACCCTTCAGAAGGTTACGTGGAACAATCAAATCGAGTGGCCCATTATCAAATAAAGATTCAGCCGCTTGAAAGCCATCAGGGATCTTTTGTCGTAAGGTTTATTCAATTACCCTTTTACCCGCGAATGCTGTATATGCTTTAGACTCGGCAATAATTATGTCCCCTGACATACCGGAACTAGCAGTGACACCACCCGTAGTTGGATAAGTAAGAACCGATATATAGAGCAATCTCTTTTGAATTTGATGAGTTTGTAGAACGGAAGAAATCTTAGCCATTTGCATTAAACTTAACGTTCCTTCTTGCATACGTGCTCCACCAGAAGCACGGATTATAATTAGTGGCAGAGAGTCGTGTGTAGCATATTCGATTGAGCGGGTAATCTTCTCACCTACTACGGAACCCATACTTCCGCCCATGAAGTGAAAGTCCATAACACCAAGCGCAATAGGTGTTCCATTTAGATATCCTATACCTGTTTGAACAGCATCAGTTAAACCCGTTTTTTCTTGAGAAGCAGCGATACGATTCTGATGAGAATCCTCATCGGAGAAACCTAAAACATCTTTTGCAGTCATCTCTTCATCCATGGGAATCCAAGTGTCGCGATCAATTGAAAGTTCGATCCTTTCCGTACTATTCATTGAAAGGTGATAACCGCGCTCTTCACGAACACTCTTATTCTGTTTCAAAAATCTCACATGAAGCATGTTCCCACAGTTATCACATCGAGCCCATAATCCCTTATTGGTATTGATAATTATCCGTCTATCCCTCTCCCTTTCACTTGAAATGGAGCCTTTGGTAGCTTCTTCGAGGAAAGCTCCGATCAATCCACCGAATTTGCGTTTATCTTCAAACCAATTTATTACAGACGTAAAAATCTCCTCATCTGTTTCTGCCCTTCAGCTCGGGAAATTAAAAAAAAAAAGTTCAAGTTGTTCGGATTCTACTTCATCAGTGAAATAGGCGAAAAGCTATTGAAATATTTTATGAAGCATCAAAATCATTGTCTGATTGGAATAGATACCAACCTGGGACCGACCCCAGGTTCAGTAGCCCAATAACTGATTGGCGATTGAATAATTATCAATCCGATCAATCATATGTTAGAAGCTTGAATTTGATTATCCAATAATATGTTGTGAGACGATACATCGTAAGACTCTCACTAGTAAACTGTTGATTCGATGTCACACTACTCGTTGGCATCTCGTAGTTTTTCAATATGAATTGGTAGGGACTCGAACCCCCGTACCCACGGCTTGAAACCATGTACTCTCATCCACTGAGCAACCAATCCTAATCCGTCACATATGAGGAGCATGGGAAAGAATGTTTCTCTCCCGATACTCCCTGCCCGTTTCATGAGTCCCGTGGGATGACTGACTGATAGTACCAAATAGTTATGGAAATTACAATGTATCGATTGTATCAAATACAAATTTGATTTCTTTCCATATCTCGCAGGCGGCAGCCAATTCAGGACTCCACTTACTAGCTTCACGAATAATCTCATTACCTTCACGAGCGAGGTCACGGCCCTCATTACGAGCTTGTACACAAGCCTCTAACGCGACTCGATTAGCTACGGCACCGGGCGCATTTCCCCAAGGATGTCCTAGGGTTCCTCCACCGAACTGTAAGACAGAATCGTCTCCGAAGATTTCGGTTAGAGCAGGCATATGCCAGACGTGGATACCCCCCGAAGCTACGGGAAGTACGCCCGGCATAGATACCCAATCTTGGGTGAAATAGACGCCGCGGCTACGGTCTTTTTCAATATAATCGTCGCGAAGCAAATCGACAAAGCCCAAAGTGACTTCTCGTTCTCCCTCTAGTTTGCCTACTACAGTCCCAGCGTGAACATGATCTCCACCGGACATACGTAATGCTTTGGCTAACACACGAAAATGCATACCGTGATTTTTCTGTCTATCGATGACAGCATGCATCGCACGGTGAATGTGAAGAAGCAGCCCATTGTCTCGACAATAAAAGGCCAAGCTAGTATTTGCGGTAAACCCTCCGGTTAGATAGTCATGCATTATAATTGGTACCCCCAATTCTCTAGCAAAAACTGCTCTTTTCATCATTTCTTCACACGTACCTGCAGTAGCGTTTAAGTAATGTCCCTTAATTTCGCCTGTTTCGGCCTGAGCTTTGAAGAGAGCTTCTGCTACGAATAAGAAGCGATCTCTCCAACGCATGAATGGTTGGGAATTCACGTTCTCATCATCCTTGGTGAAGTCAAGTCCACCACGGAGACATTCATAAACGGCTCTCCCATAATTCTTAGCAGATAAGCCCAATTTTGGCTTGATTGTACATCCTAATAAGGGACGCCCGTATTTATTCAGCTTATCTCTTTCAACCTGGATACCGTGAGGCGGTCCAATGAAAGTCTTAGAATAAGCAGGAGGAATTCGAAGATCTTCTAAGCGGAGAGCGCGTAGGGCCTTGAATCCAAAAACATTACCTACAATGGAAGTGAACAAATTGGTAACGGAACCTTCTTCAAATAGATCCAAAGGATAAGCTACATATGCAATATACTGATTCTCCTCCCCAGCAACAGGTTCGATATCATAGCATCGACCTTTGTAGCGATCGAGACTGGTAAGTCCATCTGTCCATACAGTGGTCCATGTACCTGTGGAAGATTCCGCAGCTACTGCAGCTCCAGCTTCCTCAGCCGGTACTCCGGGTTGCGGGGTCATTCGAAAGGCTGCCAAGATATCGGTGTCTTTGGTCTTATAATCGGGAGTGTAATAGGTCAACCGATAATCTTTAACACCAGCTTTGAATCCAACACCTGCTTTAGTCTCCGTTTGTGGTGACATGGGTTCCTCCCTATGACTAAATTAGTAAATCTTGCAAGGATGAGATCTGCTCGACATAGGTGGAGTATTTCGATGTGAAACGCAAAGTGGGTTTCGGTAATTCAACCTGTGCGCGATACTTATACTTGTCGAAACTCCACTTCAAGCATGGAACATTACTATTTTATATTGCGTTTCATACGGAGTGCAACTAACTACTAAGGTTTTTTGCAGAAATCACTTGAGAAATGGGATTCTATCCCACCCCAATACATTGACTCGGGAATCTCTTCGTGGTTAGACTGGTCGATAGAAGAAAGAAAGGGATCGGACCGAATGTCTGGTCCGTTTTGAAAAGTACAAAAATGAATAATGAAGATTCAATGGATAGGACATGATAGTCGCATGTAACAAAGTGGACTTATTTATAGAACGTGGATTTTATTAGTCCTTGAATCATAGACAAAAAGGGGGATTTTGCTGGGTCTACCGCAACTTTTGCCCATCTCTCTGTTCCATCTATCTCTAGCTATATTTATGAGAAAAGGGAAAAGGGAGTTTGAAACTACTGACTTTTTATTCACCATCGATCGGCGAAGAAATACCAGACACTTTTATCGATTCAGTAATCAAATAAAGATAATACACCAAAATAGTTATGAAAACTAGTTCTCTCTCTTTCAAAATTTCTGAATTGGTGGAAAACAATGTAGGATACATTACTCAGATCATTGGACCAGTATTAGATGTGGCTTCTTCTCCAGGGAAAATGCCCAATATTTACAATTCATTAATAGTTAAGGGACGGAACTCAGCGGGCCAAGAGATTAATGTTACTTGTGAAGTACAACAATTGTTAGGCAATAATGAAGTCAGAGCCGTAGCTATGAGTGCTACAGACGGTTTAATGAGAGGTATGGGTGCTGTTGATACAGGAGCTCCTCTTAGTGTTCCTGTTGGTGAAATTACTCCTGGCCGAATCTCTAACGTCCTTGGCGAACCTGTGGATAATCTCGGTCCTGTAGAGAGTAGTACGACATTTCCAATTCACAGGTCCGCCCCGGCATTTACCCAATTGGATACTAAACTATCGATTTTTGAGACGGGGATTAAGGTTGTAGATCCTTCGGCTCCATATCGCCGAGGTGGGAAGATTGGATCATTTGGGGGTGCTGGAGTGGGAAAAACGGTTCTTATTATGGAATTAATTAATAATATTGCCAAAGCTCATGGAGGTGTATCTGTATCCGGTGGGGTGGGAGAACGTACACGTGAAGGCAATGATCTTTATATGGAGACGAAAGAATCGAAAGTTATTAATGAACAAAATATATCAGAATCAAAAGTGGCTCTGGTTTATGGTCAGATGAATGAACCACCAGGAGCTCGTATGAGAGTTGGTTCAACCGCTCCAACAATGGCAGAATACTTCCGAGATGTCAACAAGCAAGATGTACTTTTATTCATTGACAACATCTTTCGTTTTGTCCAAGCGGGATCAGAAGTCTCTGCGCTATCGGGTAGAATGCCTTCTGCCGTGGGTTATCAACCGACCCTTGGTACAGAAATGGGGTCTTTACAGGAAAGAATTACTTCCACCAAAGAAGGATCAATAACTTCCATTCAAGCTGTTTACGTACCTGCAGATGATCTGACTGACCCAGCCCCCGCTACAACATTTGCACACCCAGATGCTACTACTGTGCTGTCGAGAGGATTAGCAGCAAAAGGTATTTATCCGGCCGTAGATCCCCTGGATTCGACCTCAACCATGTTACAACCTTGGATTGTAGGTGAGGAGCATTATGAGACAGCACAGGGGGTTAAACAGACTTTGCAGCGTTACAAGGAACCTCAAGATATTATAGCTATTCCCGGACTGGACGAATTATCCGAAGAAGACCGTTTAACGGTAGCTAGAGCTCGAAAAATAGAACGTTTCTTATCACAACCTTTTCTTGTAGCAGAAGTCTCTACTGGTTCCCCAGGGAAATATGTTAGTTTATTAGAAACAATTAAGGGATTTCAAATGATTCTTCCTGGAGAATTGGATAATCTACCTGAACAAGCTTCTTATTTGGTTGGTAATATCGATGAAGCTACCGCAAAGGCTGCAACTTTACAAGTGGAGGGTCAATGAAAGGGATGGTATCAACTCTTCGCGTAATGGCTCCTAATCGAATCGTTTGGAATTCCGAGGTTTGGGAAATTGTTCCATCCACTAATAGTGGTCAGATTGGTATATTACCTAATCACGCGCCGCTTCTTACAGCTTTGGATATGGGAGTCCCAAGAATACGTCACGATGGACAGTGGTCCACGATGGCGCTGATGGGTGGTTTTGCTATGATAGATAATAATCAGGTAACAATACTAGTTAACGAAGCAGAACGAGCTACCGAAATTGATCCTGACGAAGCTCAAAAGAGTTTCCAGGCGGCTCAAGCTAACTTAGCTAAAGCGGAGGGCAAGAAGAGAGTAATAGAAGCCAATTTAGCATTTAAGAGAGCCAAGGCGCGATTAGAAGCTCTAAATGCTAGTTAATACGCCTCTTCTTCTGACCCCGTGGGAATAAATAACAAAATACAATGTAATACAGAATGTATTGAGTGACTTGCTAGTCTCATCATAGTATCATCATAGTATCATGGTACTACGGGGTTTTTATCTATATATCTATATATATAGATATATAGATAGCTATTAAATATCTGTAGAACTTATTAGATATCAATCCAAAAATCATGGTATCTAATAAGTTTTACCTACTATTGGATTCGAACCAATGACTCTCGCCGTATGAAAGCGATACTCTAACCGCTGAGTCAAGTAGGCTGTTACTACTCCTTACACGACTCTGTTCCATCTATATGTATTATACTCAGCGGGAGATTTAGAAACAACTACATGTTCCATGGAGAAATATTTGATTTCATTTGTTTGAAACATAAATTATTATTATTTGCAATTGGTTATCTGGCTTGACAAGAATAAGTTGATAGTGATACAATGGGTATTGTATGATCAAACTGATCAAGGGCTATAGCTCAGCGGTAGAGCGCCTCGTTTACACGTGCGCCGATGATTTTCTTTTTAGAAGGGTTTATCGAGACTCAACCGATTCGCGCAGGATCCTGCATGATGGATTTCTGTCTTACCTCACTGAGAGATGCGAAAGAACAGTAGCATGACAGATAAATTGATCAGAAAAAGGTCAATTTTAAAAGAGTTGATATGGTGGATGGTGATCTATCCAATGCTATAGATGGTGGGGACGGCGCGGGGACCCCAACAAGATCTCTTCCTCGTCTTACGAACTTTCGGGTGTAAAGAGTATCGTATATTCTTTCCAAGCGACAGAGAATATTCGATATTACGAAGTGGATCTGTGCAGCAAACCTGTGTCAACGCCATTAACCTTCTAAAGATACTTCGGGATTGCTTCATCTTTATTATTTTATCTAAAAAATAAAGATAAAAGTCTAAAAAATTTAGACTGAATTAGTCGAGCACACGGAACCATCTTATTTGGTGGAACAAAGGTTGGTACATCAGCAATTGTTCGTTCATCCCAACTGAAATGGGAGAACAGTTGGTAAGAGAGCCCAATGCCGCGAAAGCGGCATGTTGGGTTCGTTAAGCAGTTGAATAATATTCTTTATATGTTCCGATCTGCATGACCGAGAATGTCTACGGTTCGAATCCGTATAGCCCTAACCTGTGAAAACAGCCCATTCCTGGGGTTACAGTATACTCAAGTTACGTTGAATCCGAATCATTACATTCCTAGATTCAATTTGCCAAACTAATTTATTAATTGGAATAAAAAAAAATACTAATAGATTTAAAAAAGGTATGTTGATTATTTAGTCTGTTTCATTAACTGGGTCGGTAAGATGGATAGACGGCCACTCAGAGAGAATCAGTATTCTAACATTCATAATAGAATAAGAATATCTGACATTTTTTTATTACCTTTTTCAATTAGATAACTACCGACATCAAAGGATTGATGAACCTTACTTCACTTCCCCAAAAAACCTATACGTGTTACACCTATTGTGGTATAGCAAGATGAGAACTTTCAAACCGAAAGGAGTATGTGAATGTTTCTGCTCCATAAACATGATTCTTTCTGGATTTTTCTACTAGTATCTATATCTATTCCCTATTTAGCGTTTTCGATTTCCGGATTTATCGCCCCCACCCGCAAGGGACCAGAGAAATTGGCAAGTTACGAGTCGGGTATTGAACCAAAGGGAAATACCTGGATTCGATTCCAGATCCGTTATTACATGTTTGCTTCGGTATTTGCAATCTCCGACGTCGAGACAGTCTCTCTCTATCCTTGGGCTATAGGTTTCAAGGAATTGGGTCTATTCGCCTTCATTGAAGTGATCATCCTTATACTTATACTAATAGTTGGTTCGGTTCATGCATGGCGAAAAGGAGCATTGGAATGGTCTCAATTCCCGAATATTCAAGTGAGAGAAGCAAAAGCAGAGTTGACCCTCGGGAAAATCTATTTATCAATTCAATAGAGTCTTTGTTCCCCGACCAGGGCGCATCAAATTCAATTCTTTTAGCTAACATTAATGATTTTTCCAATTGGTCCAGACTATCTAGTTTGTGGCCACTCCTATACGGCACTAGCTGCTGCTTCATCGAATTTGCCTCGCTAATCGGTTCGCGATTCGACTTCGACCGATATGGTCTAGTACCCAGATCCAGTCCCAGACAGGCGGACCTTATTGTGACAGCCGGTACGATAACCATGAAAATGGCCCCGTCCCTGGTAAGACTATACGAACAAATGCCCGAACCAAAATATGTAATTGCTATGGGAGCTTGCACCATTACAGGAGGCATGTTTAGTACAGATTCCTATAGTACCGTTCGCGGGGTAGACAAATTAATTCCCGTGGACATTTATTTACCGGGTTGCCCGCCCAAGCCTGAAGCTATTATTGATGCTGTGACGAAACTTCGCAAGAAAATGGCTCGGGAAAACTATACGGATCAAACTTCTCGTCACACTCGAAATAAATATTTTAGTCTAAATCACCGACTCCGTTTCGTACCCAATATTCATACTGGTGAATATAATCAACAAATAGCTAATCGGCGCACAAAATCCCTGTTAAATCTTTTTTCGGGAGGTTCGGAGAATATTAAAGACAAGTTTGAAGAATCAATATCAGAAACCGATGAGTAAATCTAGTTTATAGGTAGAAAGAAAAAAAGGTATTAACCAATATGAATACTATTGATAGAAATGAGTTCAATACCGAGACGCAGGGTCGATTATCTGCTTGGTCAACTAGGCACAGGTTCGCCCATAGACCTTTAGGTTATGATTATAGGGGTGTCGAGACCTTACAGGTCAAAGCAGAGGAGTGGCTGTCTGTAGCTGTTGCTCCATATGTGTGTGGTTTCAATTATCTGCGTTCCCAATGTGCTTATGATGCGACACCGGGAGGACCCTTAGTCAGCGTGTATCATCTCACGCAGATGCAAGATGAGGCGGATCAACCCGAAGAAGTATGTATAAAGATCTTCGTTCCCAGAGAAAACCCCAGGATCCCATCGGTTTATTGGGTTTGGAAAAGTTCTGACTTCCAGGAACGGGAATCTTATGATATGTTGGGAATCACTCATCAGGGTCACCCACACCTTAAGCGTATATTGATGCCTGAGAGCTGGATCGGATGGCCTTTGCGCAAAGATTATGTTGTACCCAACTTTTATGAGTTACAGGATGCCTATCAGGTTACGTAGAAACGCAAGGCACTTAGTTGAAAGAATCATCCTCCTATTAATCATTCTCATTCAATTCTTATTAAGATTGCTTAATGTTTACCAAGCAAAGCCCGAATGATCCGTCAATTCTTCAAGATACTTCTGTATCCGGCCCCTCATCCATTTTCCATTTTATTAGTCTCTTCATAGACTAATATCTTTCATGTTATCGGATCAAACTATTTTCTATTCTATTTGTATGCCAGGAACCAGGCTTGAACTGGTGACACGAGGATTTTCAGTCCTCTGCTCTACCGACTGAGCTATCCCGGCCAACGTCTCTACGGAGATGCCTCAAATTCAAATGAGACGGATATCTTTTCTCTTCGATCTATCTCTGCCCAATTGAACTGAACCAATAAATAACCTTGGTAAAACAATATTATTGTTGTTCAATATTTTATTGAGTTTTCAAATGAACCACTCAAATAGTCTTTTAGGCTTGGTGAGTGGTTCATTTGTGATCAATACTCAAATAAGATGTTAAACTGCTTTCAAAAGGATATGGTATTAATCCAAATTGATCGAGCTATGAGTCAAAGATATAAGATTTGCTACCCCCTCCTCTAGTTCGAAGAAGTGAGAAAACCATATGGATCTGAATAATCTATATATAGATTGGAGATTATACCCTGTTCTGTTGGGGATAGAGGGACTTGAACCCTCACGGTCCTATAAAGACCAACGGATTTTCTTTCTACCACAATTTGCATTGCTACTTCTAGTAACCGTGTAGAATGGGACTCTATCTTTATCCACGATAAGATTATTAATTGCTACTATTTGTCAAGTAGTATTCATTAGAATACTACGGGAGACAGGCACTGTAACAGGTAGAAAAGAGATATGAGAGTTAGGAGTAATAGAATCTATATATCTATAATTTGATAAATTGAAATTATTGGTGTGATCCTGCGAACGAATGTCAATTTTAAACCGACAACTGGGGTCGCGTTCGATCCTTATCCAACTAGAAAAAGCTTTTTTTTCCTTTCTTCGTCCCATATTCCTGTGCTTTATCTCGTTCGATCACCCATATGGAGCAGTTACATATTCAGTTACTTTAGAAATAAGAATTAATAGATTGTTCGTTAGAATAGCCCCCGTCGAGTCTCTGTACCTATCTCGTTTCGTCATCTAAAATTTAGATGAGATGAGATTTGGCTCAGGATTGCCCGCAAAATAATCCTAGGTTCCCCTGAATCTGGGAGCTGTCACTCGGTACGTTTCCATACCTAGGCTCAATCTGATTGAGTCCGCAGCGTCTACCATTCCGCCATATCCCCCCCTTTGGGCCCCAACAAACTGAAACAACAAATATACAATTGACTAGAAGTTTTCGATATGCTATCTACTACTGCGTCTTTTATTCCAACCGGGCCATAACCCCTCTATCAGTCTAGAGGTATGATGGGGCAGAAACGTATCCTTTGATTATGCGTCGGAATCTCTTACTTTATTACATCCTCGAGCATTTCTTATTTTTCTTTTTTGAGTCAAAAAAGAGGAACATAATTCCATTGATCTAGAAAGAATAGATACTCGTTTAGTAATGGAATCTAATTAGATTCCGCTTCTCGGTTACACCTTGCTCACCTATCAGACATCTATCAGCAGAATTATACATGAATGTACCGATTGAGGCAATACAATATCCAATCTAGTCAATTTTTATTTCTGATCAATTTCATTATATGAATGGGTATGCTACAGGGTCTTCGTTCGATACAAATCATGGTCCACTATTGAGTGTTTGTTTACCAACCCCCTCCCCCCCCCCTCTTCTTCTTTTTAAGAGTTGATGACAAATTGAGTATTTGTGAGTTCTCATTCATATGTTATGATTGTCACAAATACTAATCGTTACTGAAATTGATTGAATATTTTTTTATAAATGGTATTTTCATACCAATCCCTGAAAATCTTATTTTCATTTATGAAACGTTTACAGAAAAGGAGTTTTTACGTCTCGCTACCGAGGACCTCGTTTGAAAGTGATACGTCGTCTAAAGGATTTACCCGGGCTTACAGGTAAAGCATCCAATCCGGGAGAAACTCGAGTTGCTGCTGATCAATCCACTTCGAGAAAAATCTCTCAATTTTGCGTGCGTTTGGAGGCCAAACAGAGATTACGTTTTAATTATGGATTAACAGAACGCTAATTACTTAGATATGTTCGTATTGCTAGAAAAACTAAGGGTTCGACAGGCCAAGTACCACTGCAATTACTTGAAATGCGTTTAGATAATATTATTTTTCATTCAGGTATGGCTTCGACTATTCCTGCAGCTAGACAATTAGTTAATCATAGACACATCGTAGTAAACGACCGTATTGTGGATGTACCAAGCTACCGCTGTAAACCGAAAGATATTATTACTGTCCGGAATCGACCAACTTCCTCTAATGTACTGAGGAGCGGCATTAATGAGTCTTCTCGAGGGGACGAAATACCAGATCATTTAACTCTTTCTCTATTGGAAGGCAACAGGCCAAAGGGGTTGGTGAATCGGATTGCCAATCGGGAATCTATCGATTTGAATATAAATGAATTATTAGTTGTCGAGTATTATTCTCGCAAAGCTTAACCCTAGGTGATTTAGGATTTATTGAGTAATTACTTAACTTAATAAAATAATTTGATTTGAGAATCCTTGTAACAAGGATTCTTAGGCAATCTACTCAAAATAATAAGTAACAGATAGATTACTTAAAAAAAAAAAACAAAGATTAAGAAATCTTTCCGATATATCTGATTCATTTCTTTTGGCAAAAACCAATCCCCAATAATATTGGACTTTAGTATTTTTTAGTTTCAAACAGATTAAATCGACGCATCATACAATATTCCGAGCCGCCAATACGGGTGATTTCAAACAACAAATGATTCTATTACCAATAGATTTTCAATAGACTGAACCTAGGATCCCTTACCGTTATCAAACGTTCCTCCAATATTATTAGAAACTGTTGTTCTAGACTAATCTCAGGTTTCTGATGAATTAGCAACTTACCAAGATATGGCAATCGAAGAAAAAAGAGAGGGATATACAGAGATATAAAACTACAAAATACGGAGAGGAAGGAGAGGGATTCGAACCCTCGGTAAACAAAAGCCTACTTAGCATTTCCGGTGCTACACCTTAAACCGCTCGGTCACCCTTCCTGTGGGATTTGATTACTCAAATACTTTCACATATTTTAGAGATTTAGGTAGCAAAATGACAAGTTAGTAGTCAATGAAAATTAGAAAGAAATAATTTTTGATATATAGATTTAAGATTCACCAGTTATTAAAAACGAGGATTAATCTTCAAGATTGGGATAAAAAGAATAACGAGATTTGACACATAGATCTTTAGGTATTCTGAAAATATTTTCATACATCCTCGATCCCTATAAATGAGTAGGTTTTGATGAAACAATATGGAATAGGTTTCATTGGAGGAGGAATAGATCCAAGCTGTTGATGGATTTCCTACGAGCCTGGACGCCCTTTCTATATCTGATAAATAGTTGTTTAGTACAGAGCTGCTTATTCCATGGAATCCTTTTATTCCGTTTCATTCTCCTATTTGATTGAAAAAAAATGAGGTACATAAACATTAAAGAGATGTACAATGTGCCTTATGGCTTTATTACTCTTTACTTTCCGTATTATCAAATATATCCCTTTTTTTGTAACCTCGATTAATCTAATAATAAGTGGAATGTGAGAGAGAAAAAAAAAATTAGAATTGATTATGCCTAGATCTCAGAGAAATGACAATTCTATTGACAAAACTTTCACAATTATAGCAGATATTTTGTTACAAATTCTACCGACCACTAAGAGAGAAAGGGAAGCTTCTACATATTATAGGGATGGTGCGATTCGCGAGGGGAATCAATTCGGCTTTATTCAGAATGAATTGAGGGGGTTCCAGTCTCAATAGACCCACATTTGGTGAAGGTGTGTTTTGATTGGGAAGCAAGTCCTTCGGTCGCGTATCCACGATTGATGCAGCCTCGGATGCTACAGCTCCAATTTCTCTTGGATCTTGGTATCAAGCAAAAGGTTAAACCTATGAAATGATATGTGATGAGTGGTTTCATGGGCAAAAGCATAAGGGAGGGGGGGGGGGCGCCACGTGTAGGAATCGACAATACAAAGGCTTCGTTAAATTTCAGTTTCGCCACGTATCGCACCTTTCCGACAATTTTCAAGTGGTGGCAACTATCGATAGTGATTGGGACAACAAACAGCCATCCCGTTTGTGTTTTGGATGCCCTTAGAATCATCGAAGATTGTCGAGGTGATTAATCCCCGCAAAATACAAAGCGTTGGGAACGAAGAAATTGTCAAAGAGTTTATTTATAGTACCAAATTGGGGTGACATAATTGTCTCAATAAAAAAAAAAATTCTTTGCAAGAAGGATGGTTAGACATTAGTTTCGGGAGACACTAGCCCCCACTTAACTATAGGTTAGGAATAGAAATAGTTAGACTATTTCAAATACTATTATCCCGCCGTGCATCAGGTGGGAGGAGCCGTATGAGATGGGAATCTCACGTACGGTTTTGGAGCGGAGCCTATTTGCATTAGCAACCGTAACGGATGTCAGCCCAATCTGAAGGAGAATATGCAGAAGCTTCATAAAATTACTACAAAGCTATGCGTTTAGAGATTGATTCTTACGATCGGAGTTACATACTTCATAATATAGGTCTTACTCATACTAGTAATGGGAAACATGCGAAAGCTTTGGAATACTATTTTCAAGCATTGGAGCGGAATTCTTTTCTGCCACAAGCTCTTAATAATATGGCTGTGATCCGTCACTACGTGCGATTATCTATACCTTAGGATCTTCCAGTTTGTAACTATTCAACCAACGAAAAGGGCTTCCCACAAACAGACTTTCGGACAAAAGTTGTCACAAGCTGTGGGGAATCCAGTACCCCCTTCCCGGCACAACCCAGGTTTGAGGGAGGGACATAGCCTAACTATCCCATGGATAATTGATTGAATCGAAGGATATAGCACCGTAAAGATTCATCATTGAAAATCTGGGTCGATACGATGAAATTGGTCCACCCAAGAAGTTATACAATTTATCTCTGTAGCAGAGTTGATTGGGAAAATAAAAAAGAAGTAGCGGGCCACGGTGTAGCATCAAATCCCAAAGGAAGAATCTATCTAAATGGATCCATATTGAGAATAGGGTAGTTAGTTTTGAAAAAAAAAAAGAAAAATCTTATTCTTTTTTATTAACTAGGAGTACGGAAAAGATTCTATTCGAGGCAAATGGAATTAGAAAACCCTATCAGTGACTATTTTCTTAGCTCCTTCACAAATCAGGATTAACCCTTCTCTCTCTTGATTCGATAAACAAGGGGCTAATGAGTAGTCGTTCGAGCCGTATGAGGTAGGAAACTCTCAAGTTCGGTTCTAAGGGAGGAGATCGTGAAAGAATCTATCCATCCTGACCGAGGGGAACAGGCCATTCAACAAGGAGATTCGGAGGTTTCAGAAGCTTGGTTCGATCAAGCTGCTGAGTATTGGAAACAAGCAATAGCACTTTCCCCCAGTAATTACATTGAAGCACAGAATTGGTTAAAAATTACAGGACGTTCTTTTTTTATTTAGTGAGTGAAAGAAGCACAGCGACCTAGATGAAAAAAATGTAACAAATAGTATTAGGAAAAAAAAAAGTCTTGCTTACCCAACCTTCACTCAGTCACACTTCGCTTCTTCCCCCTATTCAACGATCAATTTTGCAAAGTCCATGAGGCACTAGTCGATTGTGTAATAATAAGATTAAATGCCTGCCCCGCATAACTCTTCTATCGCAGCTGTTCCAGTTCCAAACTCAAGGGGAAAAAGAATACTTTACTAGTTAGTAGTAAAAATTCTAGTTCTTAGAAGTTTCGTATCCTCTGTTGGTAGGTTGTTGCTATCCCTCGTCCGAAGAGAGGAGAGTCTCGATGACTATTCGTTCACCAGAACCAGAAGTCAAGATTATGGTGGAAAAGGATCCCGTGAAAACCTCTTTTGAGAAATGGGCTCAACCTGGACATTTCTCGAGAAATTTGGCTAAGGGTCCTAGTACCACCACATGGATTTGGAATCTACATGCTGATGCTCATGATTTTGATAGTCATACCTCTGACTTAGAGGATATATCCCGTAAAATATTTAGCGCTCATTTTGGTCAACTAGCTATTATTTTCATCCGGCTGAGCGGCATGTATTTTCACGGGGCTCGTTTCTCCAATTACGAAGCATGGCTAAATGACCCTACTCACGTTAAGCCTAGCGCTCAGGTGGTTTGGCCAATAGTGGGTCAAGAGATACTTAATGGGGATGTGGGCGGGGGGTTTCAGGGAGTACAGATAACGTCTGGATTCTTTCAAATTTGGCGAGCTTCCGGAATAACTAATGAATTACAGCTCTATTGCACAGCCATCGGTGCTTTAATCTTTGCAGGATTAATGTTCTTTGCTGGTTGGTTTCATTACCACAAGGCTGCTCCAAAATTGGCCTGGTTCCAGAATGTAGAATCCATGCTGAATCACCATCTAGCAGGTCTCTTGGGGTTGGGTTCGCTAGCGTGGGCGGGACATCAGATACACGTTTCGCTACCAATTAACCAATTATTAGATGCGGGAGTTGACCCCAAAGAAATACCCCTTCCTCATGAATCTATTCTTAATCGTGATCTTTTGGCTCAAACGTATCCTAGTTTTACAAAAGGATTAATCCCATTTTTCACTCTTGACTGGTCAGAATACTCCGATTTTTTAACCTTCCGGGGGGGATTGAATCCAGTAACAGGGGGGTTGTGGCTGACCGATACCGCGCATCACCATCTAGCCATTGCAGTTCTTTTCTTGGTAGCTGGTCATATGTATAGAACCAATTGGGGTATTGGACATAGTACGAAAGAGATTTTAGAAGCTCATAAAGGCCCCTTCACTGGTGAGGGTCACAAGGGTCTTTATGAAATTCTAACCACTTCATGGCATGCTCAATTAGCTATTAATCTTGCCATGTTAGGCTCTTTAACAATTATAGTGGCCCATCACATGTACGCTATGCCGCCTTATCCGTACTTAGCCACCGATTATGCTACACAACTCTCCTTGTTTACCCATCACATGTGGATCGGGGGTTTCTTAGTAGTTGGCGCGGCTGCACACGCAGCTATTTTTATGGTAAGGGATTATGACCCGACCACTCAATATAACAATCTGTTAGATCGTGTCATTCGGCATCGTGATGCTATAATTTCACATCTTAACTGGGTCTGCATCTTTCTAGGTTTCCATAGTTTCGGCCTATACATTCATAACGATACTATGAGTGCTTTGGGACGTCCCCAAGATATGTTTTCAGATACCGCTATTCAGTCACAACCCATATTCGCTCAGTGGGTGCAAAATACTCATGCTTCCGCTCCTGGTTCAACCGCACCTAATGCAGCGGTAGGTACTAGCTTAACCTGGGGGGGTAGCGACTTAGTAGCAGTAGCTGGCAAAGTTGCTTTAGCACCAATCCCATTAGGTACTGCAGATTTCTTGGTACACCATATTCATGCATTTACAATTCATGTTACTGTATTAATATCACCGAAGGGTGTTCTGTTTGCACGCAGCTCTCGCCTAATACCCGATAAAGCAAATCTTGGTTTTCGTTTTCCTTGCGACGGGCCCGGTAGAGGAGGTACCTGCCAGGTATCTGCTTGGGATCACGTTTTCTTAGGGTTGTTCTGGATGTACAATTCCATCTCAGTAGTTATATTTCACTTCAGTTGGAAGATGCAATCCGATGTACGGGGTAGTATAAGTGAACAGGGAGCAGTGAACCATATCACTGGGGGAAATTTTGCGCAAAGTTCAACAACTATTAATGGATGGCTACGTGACTTCTTGTGGGCACAGGCTTCCCAAGTCATTCAATCATATGGTTCCTCGTTATCCGCATATGGTCTTCTATTCTTGGGTGCTCATTTTGTTTGGGCTTTCAGCCTAATGTTCCTATTCAGTGGTCGCGGATACTGGCAAGAACTCATTGAATCTATTGTTTGGGCTCATAATAAATTGAAAGTTGCTCCTGTTACCCAACCTAGGGCTCTGAGTATCATACAGGGACGTGCCGTAGGAGTAGCTCATTACCTTCTGGGTGGAATCGCCACAACATGGGCGTTCTTCCTAGCGAGAATCATTGCAGTGGGATAATGGCTAGGAGGATTTGAGAAACATTACGGCATCAAGATTTCCAAAGTTCAGCCAGGGTCTATCCCAAGACCCAACTACTCGTCGTATCTGGTTCGGTATAGCCACTGCGCATGACTTTGAGAGTCATGACGATACTACCGAGGAGCGTCTCTATCAAAAAATATTTGCTTCTCATTCCGGTCAATTAGCTATAATTTTTCTCTGGACCTCTGGGAATTTATTCCATGTGGCTCGGCAGGGTAACTTCGAGGCATGGGTGCGAGACCCATTACATGTAAGGCCAATTGCTCATGCTATTTGGGATCCTCATTTCGGTCAGCCAGCTGTCGAAGCTTATACTCGGGGAGGGGCTCCGGGTCCAGTCAATATTGCTTATTCTGGTGTATATCAATGGTGGTACACCATTGGTCTACGCAACAACCAAGATCTTTATACTGGATCTATCTTTTTGCTAGCCATTTCCGCTTCATTCTTACTGGCTGGCTGGTTACACCTACAACCTAAATGGAAACCGGGCATTTCCTGGTTCAAAAATGCTGAATCTCGGCTCAATCACCATCTTTCAGGACTCTTCGGGGTGAGTTCTTTAGCTTGGACGGGGCATTTGATCCATGTAGCTATTCCTGAATCTAGGGGTGGACATGTGAGATGGGATAATCTGTTAACCGCAACCCCGCATCCTCAAGGCTTGGGACCATTCTTCTCGGGTCAGTGGAGTGTTTACGCACAGGATCCTGACTCCAGTAACCACTTGTTTGATAGTGCCCAAGGAGCAGGAACAGCTATTTCAACTTTTCTGGGGGGATTTCATCCACAAACTCAAAGTTTATGGCTAACTGATATTGCTCATCATCATTTGGCAATTGCAGCTGTGTTTATTATTGCTGGTCACACGTACAGGACTAACTCTGGTATTGGACATAGTATGAAAGAGATTTTGGAGGCTCATATTCCTCCAGGCGGCAGATTGGGGCGTGGACACAAAGGACTTTATGATACGGTCAATAACTCCCTCCATTTTCAACTAGGACTCGCTTTAGCCGCTTTAGGAGTCACCACTTCCCTAGTTGCGCAGCATATGTATTCGTTGCCTGCTTATGCTTTTATAGCACAAGATTATACGACCCAAGCCGCACTATACACCCATCACCAATATATTGCCGGGTTTATCATGACAGGAGCCTTCGCGCATGGGGCTATATTCTTTATTAGAGATTACGATCCGGAACAAAATAAGGATAACGTCTTAGCAAGAATGTTGGAACATAAAGAAGCAATAATAGCCCATTTAAGTTGGGCTAGTTTATTCCTAGGGTTCCACACTCTAGGGCTCTACGTCCATAACGATGTAATGCTAGCCTTCGGAACTCCGGAGAAGCAGATTCTTATTGAACCTGTATTTGCTCAATGGATCCAATCTGCTCACGGTAAAGCTTTGTATGGTTTCGACGTACTTCTATCCTCGGCAGATAGTCCAGCAATTAATGCCGGTCGGGGCTTATGGTTACCCGGTTGGTTGGATGCTATTAATAACAATAGTAACTCATTATTTCTAACGATTGGACCTGGGGATTTTCTAGTTCACCATGCTATTGCTTTGGGTCTACACACAACTACACTGATTTTAGTGAAAGGTGCTTTAGATGCGCGAGGCTCCAAGCTGATGCCAGATAAGAAAGAATTCGGTTACAGTTTCCCTTGCGACGGTCCAGGTAGAGGTGGTACCTGCGACATTTCAGCTTGGGATGCCTTTTATTTAGCAGTTTTCTGGATGCTGAACACCATTGGATGGGTCACTTTCTACTGGCACTGGAAACATATCACCCTGTGGCAAGGTAATGTTGCTCAATTTAATGAATCCTCTACTTATTTGATGGGATGGTTGAGGGATTATTTACGGTTGAACTCTTCGCAACTTATTAATGGCTACAATCCCTTCGGTATGAACAGTTTATCTGTATGGGCATGGATGTTCTTATTTGGACATCTCGTGTGGGCCACTGGATTCATGTTTCTGATTTCCTGGCGCGGTTACTGGCAAGAACTCATTGAAACTCTAGCTTGGGCCCACGAACGTACACCCTTGGCAAATGTGATACGCTGGAAGGATAAACCAGTTGCTCTTTCTATTGTTCAAGCACGATTAGTGGGACTAGCCCATTTCTCTGTAGGTTACATATTTACCTACGCAGCTTTTCTAATAGCATCTACATCAGGTAAATTTGGATAACTCTATCTCTCTCTTCTTCGACTAGCGAAACGTCTATGCGTCGGGCTCACCCTCACTACCCCCTACATCTGAGCCAATCGCAAGACCAACTATCTATGGCTTAATAGATATAAACAAATTGATTTATTTATTTATATCTATATTAACTGATAAATAAGAACTTTGATTGCAGATCCAATCCATTTTAGAATAGTATTCCAATCCTGTTGACCTATAGATTATGGCAAAGAAGAGTCTCATTGAGAAGGAGAAAAAAAAAGAAAAATTGGTGAAAGAATATGATCTCATTCGTCAATCTTTGAAACAACAGATCAGAAAGGGTTCATCAATCCAGGAAAAAATAAAGATTTCCAAGGGATTACAATCTCTACCGCGTAACAGTGCACCCGTCCGTCTCCGTAACCGATGCTCCCTAACCGGACGACCCAGATCCAATTACCGAGACTCTGGTTTATCTAGACACGTACCTCGCGAAATGGCACACACTTGTTTGCTGCCTGGAGTAATAAAATCGAGTTGGTGAAAAAAGTATTATTCAATAAAAAAAAATAGATATTTATAGATTAACAATTTTTTCTCATGTTCAATGTAATTATTCAAGGAATGTGTAATAATTACATTGAAGGTATCAACTACGCGGGGTAGAGCAGCTTGGTAGCTCGCAAGGCTCATAACCTTGAGGTCACGGGTTCAAATCCTGTCTCCGCAAAGGAAACCGTTAATTCTCTATCTAATGAAGTGATAAGACACCCTTACCTATGGGTTTTACCCTAATCATTTTATCTCTCGTGTCCTACTGACCAATCAACCCCAAGCCTTGTAGATCGTAGGCCGCATAATTACGAGTATTTCCATTATTTTCTAGGTTA
This sequence comes from Cibotium barometz, assembly GCF_041138505.1. NCBI lineage: Eukaryota > Viridiplantae > Streptophyta > Polypodiopsida > Cyatheales > Cibotiaceae > Cibotium > Cibotium barometz. The sequence goes on along the minus strand of NC_037893.1, from coordinate 37,814 downwards.
TGCTTATTCCACGTTACATGAAAAAAAAAAAAGAATAGTATTTCAATCTTTAATAGTCTTTCAATATTTTTTTTTTACCCATTATTGGTTGGAGAGGAAAATAGGAATAGAGGGTCTAAAAAGGAATTATCAACACAACTATCTTTTGCTTCGTCTCAAATCAAGATTTTCTTTTACCAAGTTCTAGTATCTGGAAAGAATAAAAAACGGAACAAACAAAATAGTTTTGTTTTTTTGTATACCACGTAGAATTTCCCTCAATTAGACCATTTATTTGTAGGCCCTTTTAACTCAGTGGTAGAGTACCGCCATGGTAAGGCGTAAGTCGTCGGTTCAAATCCGATAAGGGGCTAATCAAATAGTTGTACAAAATATCAAACTCGAGCTGTCTCTTTTTGACAGAAGCACCCAGATCAGTATGATCTGCGTGCGAAAGCACAATACAATATTGTCCCTTTCATTTCCTGAAAATGGTGAGGATACTGACACTTAAACATTTTTTATTCAAAAAGGGGTGGAATGTTGATACTCACCCAAATGCCCATCAAATGAGAATCTTTCGATTCTCCCATTTACCATTTGATTGAACCTGAATTGAATCGATAAAATTATTGATAGGTTGAGGGGGAATAAAAAAATCATTTAATTGATAATCCTAGAATCGGTGCAGGGCTAGCTCCGTTCAAATTAGATTTCTCAGTTGAATTGTTTTTCTCACCCTGATTCCTAATTGGAAATGTATCGTTAACCACGATACTGAAGAATCAAATGAATATAATCCCTAATATTATAGATTATTTAGTTACCCCTAGCGTGGGAATTCGATATGAATTCTCAGTATCAATAGATTTCTATTCAGTCTAAAAAATCTTGGATAATCGCTTTTTCTGTATAGATAATTTCCAGTTATTGAGTTATTGAATAATTTTTCCGACCCCCTTAATTAAATAATTAAGACTCCTGTTTTTTATATTCCTCAAAGAATCAAAATTTATTATTTTGCCATCGGAACTCGAAGCAGGGGTATAGGCCTTTCATTCAATGTCGATATTTTTAACAACTATTCCATTCGAAGCTAGGTCGGGGTAGGCCACTACCCATTCGCACAATTCGGGACCAGAAAGCTTTCAATTTTTATTGGAGATTGGTAAAATAATTATTGGGATGTTCCTAAAGTATAGATGAGTACCATAAAAATACAGATCAGATGGATCTATAGACGTGCGTATACTCTCTATACTACTAACCCTTTCACGGATTCTCAGAGACAGATTTTTTCCTTTTCGAACCCCTTTTCTCTCTTTACCAGTAAAAAATCAAATAAGAAAAAAAAAAAAGTTGGAATAATATACCGGTACTGCGGGAAAATATCTAATAAATGCCAATGATTGTTTGACGAAAGAAAGAATATCTTTGGGATGGAGTCCCAAATTAGGGTCCGTCGATGCGGCAGAAGGGTTGACGAAATCTCGGAAGAAAAGAAAGGCTTACCCACTTTCTGGGGAATTACGTAACAAAATGTTTCGTCTCGAGACTAAGTCGATATTGATAGATTGAAAAAGGAGAGACAATTAAAAACGTAATATTAGATGGGAAAAAAGGAAGAATAATAAGGAGAAGAATAGACAAAAAACTAGAGAGGAAGGAAAATAAAAAGAGGGAGAAAGGTAAGATAAAAAGAGTGAGAAATAATGGAATGAAAACGAAGAAGAAAGAGAGGAAGCGAAAAAATCCTGAAAGATCTATCAGTATCATTCTCGTGTGATGACTACCGGAGGTATGCTGTTTCGGTGAACGATTTTTCCAGAAGGGACAACGATGTAATGGTTCAATCTTATGCAAAGTAACGTAACTATACCATTTCATAGAATGGAAAGAAGGGAACCCAGAAATGGTTCGAAGAGTTGAGTGAGGGAATAACTATGACCATCGCCATTGGAAAATCTTCCAAGGAACCGAAAGATTTATTTGATAGTATGGACGATTGGCTAAGAAGAGATCGTTTCGTTTTCGTAGGTTGGTCTGGTCTATCACTCTTTCCCACCGCTTACTTCGCTTTAGGTGGTTGGTTCACCGGTACAACCTTCGTTACCTCGTGGTATACTCATGGATTAGCTAGTTCCTACTCAGAAGGTTGTAACTTCTCGACTGCCGCAGTTTCTACTCCTGCTAATAGTTTAGCCCACTCCTTGCTTCTGTTATGGGGTCCCGAAGCACAAGGAGATTTCACCCGTTGGTGCCAATTAGGAGGTCTATGGACCTTCGTTGCTCTTCATGGTTCCTTTGCTCTGATAGGTTTCATGTTACGTCAATTCGAACTTGCTAGGTCCGTACAATTACGTCCCTACAACGCAATAGCGTTCTCCGCCCCTATTGCCGTTTTCGTCTCTGTATTCTCGATCTACCCCTTGGGGCAATCCGGTCGGTTCTTCGCACCCAGTTTCGGTGTAGCAGCTATCTTTCGATTCATTCTCTTTTTTCAAGGTTTTCATAATTGGACGTTAAACCCATTCCATATGATGGGGGTTGCGGGAGTTCTTGGTGCCGCCCTTTTATGCGCCATTCATGGTGCCACAGTGGAAAACACTCTATTTGAAGATGGTGATGGTGCGAACACATTCCGCGCGTTTAACCCAACTCAATCCGAAGAGACTCATTCAATGGTAACTGCTAATCGTTTCTGGTCCCAAATATTCGGTGTCGCTTTCTCTAACAAACGTTGGTTACACTTTTTCACGTTATTCGTGCCAGTGACCGGTTTATGGATGAGTGCTATTGGAGTAGTTGGTCTCGCCCCGAATCTACGCGCGTACGACTTTGTTTCCCAAGAAATTCGTGCAGCAGAAGATCCTGAATTTGAGACTTTTTACACAAAGAACATCCTATTAAACGAAGGTATTCGTGCTTGGATGGCGGCTCAGGATCAGCCTCATGAAAACCTTGTATTCCCCGAGGAGGTCTTACCCCGTGGAAACGCTCTTTAATGGAACCCTCTCTCTGGGTGGTCGCGATCAAGAAACCACAGGTTTCGCTTGGTGGGCCGGTAACGCCCGACTCATCAATCTGTCTGGTAAATTACTTGGTGCCCACGTGGCTCATGCTGGTTTGATTGTATTTTGGGCCGGAGCTATGAATCTATTTGAAGTGGCTCATTTCGTTTCGGAAAAACCTATGTATGAACAAGGGTTGATCTTACTTCCTCACCTAGCTACCCTGGGTTGGGGGGTAGGTCCTGGCGGGGAAGTCACAGATACTTTCCCTTATTTTGTTTCCGGAGTACTTCATTTGATCTCTTCCGCAGTTCTAGGGTTTGGGGGCATCTATCACGCTCTGATTGGGCCCGAAACTTTGGAAGAATCCTTTCCGTTCTTTGGCTATATATGGAAAGATAAGAATAAGATGACCACAATTCTAGGTATCCATTTAATACTATTAGGCGTCGGTGCCTTCCTCCTAGTGTTCAAAGCACTCTATTTTGGAGGTTTGTATGATACATGGGCACCTGGGGGCGGGGATGTAAGAAAGATTACGAATCTTACCCTAAGCCCGAACGTTATCTTTGGTTATCTACTAAAATCTCCCTTTGGCGGAGAGGGCTGGATCGTAAGTGTGGATAATCTAGAAGATATTATTGGGGGACATGTCTGGTTGGGATCTATTTGTATTTTCGGGGGAATCTGGCACATATTAACGAAACCATTTGCTTGGGCTCGTCGCGCTTTCGTATGGTCCGGAGAAGCTTACTCGTCCTACAGTTTAGGAGCTCTTGCCATCTTTGGTTTCACCGCTTGTTGCTTCGTCTGGTTCAACAACACAGCATATCCTAGCGAATTCTATGGTCCCACTGGCCCAGAAGCTTCTCAGGCTCAAGCTTTTACCTTTCTTGTCAGGGACCAACGTCTCGGTGCTAACATAGGTTCCGCTCAGGGACCCACTGGTTTGGGTAAATATCTGATGCGTTCCCCTACGGGAGAAATCATATTTGGAGGCGAAACCATGCGTTTTTGGGACCTTCGCGCTCCTTGGTTGGAACCCTTAAGGGGTCCTAATGGTTTAGATCTAAGTAAGCTAAAGAGGGATATACAACCGTGGCAGGAGCGACGATCCGCGGAGTATATGACTCATGCACCCTTGGGCTCTCTCAACTCCGTGGGTGGAGTAGCTACCGAGATCAATGCCGTGAACTATGTATCTCCTCGGAGTTGGTTGGCAACTTCTCATTTCGTTCTAGGATTCTTTTTCTTCGTGGGCCACCTATGGCACGCGGGAAGGGCTCGTGCAGCTGCGGCCGGGTTTGAAAAAGGAATTGATCGTGATACCGAACCCGTTCTTTCTATGACACCCCTTAATTGAAAATTAAAACTTGGGGGAGAATTGTTGGGATGATGAGGAGAAAAAAATATTTCTCTACTTCTACTAGTGGGTTAATAGCTGCTGGATATATGTACGTCCCTGTTAGTGAATTCACCACATCGAGGTAGATTCTATCTATCTATCTAAATAGATAGATAGATATCAAATAGTGTCTATTCTTCCGAAACAATAATTTATGAAGAACCACGAACCAGAAGCTTCAATAGCAGCCGCGCCTATTTAGTTACGTCTACGGAAATACTCCTGCCGAATACCCCATTTTGGGGTGGTAGGGGTGGCATGTCGATAAGAATAGGCAAACTCAAGGATCATTTGAATCCCCGTGAGTCACATACGGTAACGCGTGGATCCCCCCTATGGGGGGGGTGGGGGGTGGACTATTGAGATTGAGACAACATCATTTTACTTTTCCGGCGAATCAGTCGATGGGACTAGTGCCAATCTAAAATGTATTTAGTCGGTATTTCATTTTGCACATATGCTACCATCCCTCGAGCCTTGAGAGATATTGATGCGGGTTCGAGCCACAACCGAATGCCAAAATAAAACTATTTTCAGACTGCTCGCTTTAGTAGATGGAAAGTGAATTATTACTAAGAAAAAAAAGTTATCCCTGGGTTTCATTTCATTACCTGAAGTATACTATATACTATCGGATGATTCTTTTAATCAATAATTCTTTTAGACCATTTATATATCTTAGTTATTTCGTCCCTGAATATTTGTTGGTATTAAGCCAATAGTAGGAGAGAGAGGGATTCGAACCCTCGATGGCGTTTCGACACCATGCCAGTTTTCAAGACTGGAGCCATGAACCACTCGACCATCTCTCCTGGAGAGGCGGATTCCTTACCCAGTAATCGAAAGTATTAATCATCTACTTTAGGTGAAGTAGGAATCTTATCAATCTCAAGACATATGTATTGTATCAAGATCCACCTCTACTGTGAAAGATATAGAGTGGGAGGAATCTCATAAGATTGATCATTGATCGCGGAGTTGCTGTGGATGATCATTCCGAATGGCGAGATTTTCACTTTCATGCGACGACTCATTGATAGATTCAGTGACATTAGATTCTGGAGTACTAGAAAGGTTTTGGTTCTCCCTCAAATACCTGGTACAGTGAAAATCTCACCGGATGGGGATTGGATGGTACAAATAACCCATTCCTGATATGGAGGGAATCAGAATTATGACTATCGCTTTCCAGTTGGCTTTATTCGCATTAATTGCTACCTCATTTCTACTAGTTGTTGGTGTACCTGTCGCGTTCGCCTCCCCCGGCGGTTGGTCCAGCAATAAAAATATTGTCTTTTCGGGGGCTTCATTATGGATCGGATTAGTTTTTTCAGTAGGTATACCCAACTCCTTTATTTCTCAATAATTCGATGCTTCGGTTCCTCTTCTCGTAATTCACTGTTACGAAGGGGGTGGGGGGGGGGGGGGGGTCCTCTCGCCCGTAATAAATTCATTAAGGATCGGGGTCTAATGAATAAGCTAGATATGTCAATCTGTAGAATTACTATACATTAAGTACGTGATGTGGTGTAGAATGCGGTAACAGGTTGTGCGGATATAGTTGAATGGTAAAATGTCTCCTTGCCAAGGAGATGACGCGGGTTCGATTCCCGCTATCCGCCTATCAAATCACTAAGGAGTCTGCTATATACGCGAAATGACGCATTAAGAATCAATCATTGCAGGAATTATTAATTTATTTTTTGTTTCCCTATCCGGGGGGGCGGTTCTTTTATATTCTGAATCTTAAGAACTCCGATCATACCCTATAGAGAGGCATCCCAGTGCGGATGGATCAAGTGATTCTTTCAAAAAACGCGCAAGGGGGTTCAACGACAGTATTAATTGATTTGATTGGAATTATCCACCCCTCCCCCCCCCTAAAAAAAAAACAAGGAAAAGGGTGGAAAGATGACTGTATTGGTAATTTGGTTGAAAGATAATGAACCGTGTGGAAAGGCCGGCCAATCCGGCCCAATTTCTTTATGAAATCTCAATTAATTGAGTTGCTGTCAGGGGATGGAGTAAAGCGGAGTAATCTAGTCAGTAATAGATAGATTAGGTAGGTAAATAGTATAGGGGAATAAGCAACTTGCTAATGTTTCTGTTCCATAGTATACTCATCAGTAACTACTTGCTATCAAGTATTCCGTATCAAGAAGGTTTCTTCTTGAATTGAGATCTGTCGCAGATAGTTAGGTAAGGGCGATATAGTCAAGCGGTAAGACGGAGGATTGCAAATCCTTCATTCCCCAGTTCGAATCTGGGTGTCGCCTGATCCAAGCTTTGATGAATATATCAATGTTTATATTGATATTTTTTTTTTTTCAGGGATTGTTTGTTGCGCCGAAACCGGATACAAATAGAGATGCTCTATAGTCTATTATAGCCTATCACGTTAAATGTATATCGATGCGTCACATATAAGCAATCCCAATAATAGTATATCATCGGTTTATGAGTTAAAGGTCTGAATCATCAAGATTTTGAAATAGATATTTGGTAACATTAAAAAAAAAAATATATACATCCTCACTATCTTTTGTTATTGGGGTATCCTATTGAATAGGAGTGTAATTTTCACGCACGGTATGTCTCTAAGCCCGGACTCGTATTTGGACTCATAAATATTCAATAATTAGTAAATCTCAAGAGAGTTGAAGGGATAGGAACTATAATTACGGATCTAGTTAGTATAGCTTGGGCTGCCCCGACGGTGATTTCTACATTCTCCCTCTCACCTGCAGTTTGGGGAAGAAGTGGGTTATAACAAACGGTTAACCATTTCTCTCATAGTCTGATTCGGGGAATGCCAATCGTTGTAACAGTACCAACGATTCGTGTTATCCCTGCCCCAGAATCCTTTTCTCAGTGGGAAACATATATAGTATGAGATACTCTCCTACCCTGTCTTCGAGAGAGAAATAATCTCTCTCTTTACCTTCAATCTATGTAGAAATGTTTTCGTTCGGGAGGATCCAGCCACAGAAGTTTCTCCCTGTAAAGTATCCGCTGGTTACTCTTTCTAAATGTATTAATATGGTCATTCTACGAATCTACGAATCTACGAATCTAAATTATTAAAAATGATATGTGTTCCAGTTCCACCTGGAAGTATTTCAGACGATGGTAGGATGGGATTCAGACGACAACCCTGAAAGATGAGAATGCTTCGACATAATGGGGTAAAGAAATAATCATAATCACAATATTGGGTGGGATAAGCTGAGATTTTTTAGGTTAGATGGCTGGCACCCCCCCCCACCCCACCTAAAAACTATATGTGATTATTTTGTCTCGTTGTGACTTAAGCGATGTGGGTAATTATCAGAATATTATTCTTCACTTATAGGTCACGTTAGTGCTTCTAATCGAACTTCCTGGATTATCTCTTGCCGGATTGAGCTAATGAATAGCTGGCTATCCCCCATGCATCTGGATCGAAATAGATAGATGGGTAAATCTATCTGTCTATTTTTCTTGTTCCAATGTGGTTTGTTCTTTATATACCTGATATACCCTGTTCTACATTCCATTGTGTGTGGAATACAAGAATCCTTAGATCTATCTTTAGCTCCGTCGTCCACACATACACATGTATATCTATATTTATTTTCCAGAGGAAATAAGTTAGAATCAAATAGATGTCACAAAAAGGTAACGTCTTGGAATCCCTATTTTTACTCTTCCCGTTAGTTCTCGAATGTTGAAGAACCATATTGAATCAATTTAATCATGGATCCCTTTTTTCTATCTCCAAACCTAACCTACTATTTCTGCTACTGCTTCAAGTTCCGGATCTTTTGCATAAAGATATGTTGAGAATGAGAGATACTTTTGACAAGTACACTTGAGATAACACCTCTAGGATAGGATCCCTGGGGTTCGCTTTTTGTAGGGGCATACAAAAAGATACCTATCGCTAAATTTGATTTATCAATATCCGTGAATTCTATCTATTTATCTATTCGCAGATAATAGATTGAGATATAGATAAATAGATAGATAAAAAATAAAGATTCCGATTGAAAGAAAAGGGACTGAAGAAGATTAATCAGGAAGGAGCGTAGGGACCAGTAATTTATTACTAACAACTATATTGCGTATTATTGTCTCGTCCGGAATACCAGCCTCATTCTTTATCCTGCAACAAACAATCCTTCTATGTTTCCCTACTCGCTTCTGTACACTGAGGATTAAGAGATTGATCCTCGAACTAATTATTTTGAGCGACCGTTTGAATGTAAAGAATGAGTGGAAAAGCTGTAGGGATTAGGATGAAAAGTGCAGTGGCTACGAACGCAAGAATATTGACTTCCGTATTAATAGTTCAAATCAATTGAGGAATAGCTTGAGTGGTCCCATTGGGAAATAAAAACTCTTGGGCTCTATTATGAACCATCTATTTCTAATTAGTTTAGTCGGGTCGACCGAATAAAGTATCTCCAATTAATCAAAGATAAGGGAGTATTAAAGTTGAATTTTCAATATCGATTACATAGTATATCATGAAATGAAATCTCGAGAATACCCGATTCCTCTCTTCCTCGCGGCAATAACCTACCCCTGACCCTTTCTCTTTGGATCGATCAATCCGCTGATGCAATCTGGTAAGGGGTATTAGAAACCCCCTCAAATGATTAGTCTAATTTAATAGGTTGGAGAATAAAAAAAAAAGATTTGAGTCTTGTTACTTCTCTATTGTTTCGAGAGATAAATTGAATTGACGATTAGTAGAGAATACTCTATGATTTTAAGGGGTGATCAGGCCCCCATCGTCTAGAGGCCTAGGACATCTCTCTTTCAAGGAGGCGACGGGGATTCGAATTCCCCTGGGGGTATTCCTTTTGCAAGAACCTCGCGATCGTACTAGAAAGATTCTTCTTATTATCTTATCGGTTTGTACTCAAACTAGGGGTCCGACTCAATTATCGGGATGCAACCGCGAACCAACCGGTAACCCTACTTTTGAAACTGAAATGTCCCATAATCTGTGGGTCGATGCTCGAGTGGTTAATGGGGGCGGACTGTAAATCCGCTGGCGGCGCCTACGCTGGTTCGAATCCAGCTCGACCCAAGTCTGAGACCATAGATTCATTTGTGGCGTCGTTTATCTCGTTAATATCGCAACTGAAACCCTAAAGCATTTCACTAGAATTAGGATTTATCGGGATTGACGGGTCTCGAACCCGCAACTTCCGCCTTGACAGGGCGGTGCTCTAACCAATTGAACTACAATCCCAGGAAGTAATTAGATTTTATCTAGCGGCTGCTTCAAAGTCAACGATCTTTTTTTAGGTTAAAAAAAAAAAAATTGATGAAGATGAAATAAATTTATCAAAAATTCAAACCTAATCTTTAGGCATCTATCTAACTTATCTAAATCATAGATACAATGGTGGGGGGCGAGACTATTTCAATCCCGTGAAACATAGGACATCGATGGAGATCCTTGCGCTATAACCACCCAGTGCTTGTTTCTATTACATATGAGGATTCCATCAAGACGATATTCTTTGAATATCTGCTTAACAAATCAATAAGTTAACCCAATAATTGGTTATTGAATTGACTAAACAAAAACCTTTCATCATTTTTTTGCTTCTGGTTTTTTTTGCTTCTGGTTTTTTTTTGCTTCTGGTAGTTAATTTACCGCGGCTATTCTTCCAGTTTTCGTGGATTAACCCTTACCGTATGCGCCGCCCCATCTACAGAATTCCCCTTCGTCCACCCCTACACTCTTCCCATGCCTCTATTGTCCTCAAAATCCCAATATACCTCCCATTTCTATTTCTAGAAATAAATCGTTCAGACTTCTATTAATCTGTTACGAGGACTTGCGTGGAAAGGAAACAAGATTTATCCATTTATCTGAAACTCCTTTGGTATAACTTGGAACTATCCCCCAACCCCCCCCATTTTCCTAGTAAGTAGCTTCCCGTAGATTCAGATTCAATCGGTGAATCATTAATAGTGCCGAGGTTGCCACCGGCTGGGAATAAAAAAAACCACCCATCTATTCTTTCACGCTTCCCTAGCAATCAAAATTATTGATATAATATACTTGCGGAGTTTGTCTTTGTTTGCTGCGAGTCATTAAATATTTTTGAATCGTCACAAAAATTTTGGATACGTGAGCTCTTAATTCGTCATAGAATTATTTTTATGAAGATGTAGGTTCATGGGGTTCGAGTTGCGCAGACCCCTTACAGCCTACTTTCATAATCTAACACCTGGTACAAAAAGTTCCTGTAAAAGATATCCGTGACTCCCCACCCTCCCTTTTTTTCTTCTCTTTTCCTTTAACCTCTTTGTCTTTTATAGGGCTAGAAAGAAAGGAAAAGAAATCTAATTGATATAGTTTTGCTTGAGAATGAATCTCGGTGTAATATTAGGAGGAGATAGAAACACGCCTGTACTGCCAGAACTTGCACGAATTCAATTCGAAGGATTTAACCGTTTCGTTCACGAAAGATTGCTTGAAGAACTTAAGAACTTTCCGAAAATTGAAGATACAGATAAGGAAGTTGAATCCTGATCTATTAGTGAACAGTATCAATTGACAGAACCTTCAGTCGAAGAGAGAGATGCTGCGTATCAATGTGTTACATATTCATCCGATCCATATGTACCAGCCTAATTGACTCGGAACAGAGACGGAGTAGTGGAAGAAGAGGCTGTACGCCTCGGATCCATTCCTTGGATGAATTCTCAAGGGACGTTCATCATTAATGGAATTGCTAGAGTTTTGATTAATCAAATACTGAGAAGTCCTGGTATCTATTACAACCGCGAATCGGATCAAAAAGGAGTCTCTGCATATACTAGCACCGTAATCTCGGATCGGGGAGGAAGATTTAAATCAGAGATGGATAAGAAAGACAGGATATGGGTTCGTATCAGCAAGAAACGAAAAGTATCCATTCTGATCTTATTAATAGCTATGGGGTTAAGCAGAAGAGATATTTTACAGAATGTCCGTTACCCTAAGATTTTTTCAAATATCTTGAAGAAACAAAAAGGGGCTATTGAATCATCAGAGGATGCTATAGTGGAACTTTACAAACACCTATACTCTGCTACAGACGTAGATATAGCATTTTCAGAATCTATATTCAAGGAATTACAAAAGAGATTTTTCCAGCATAGATGTGAATTAGGACGGGTTGGTCGACGAAACTTAAACATCAAGCTAGCTCTGGATGTACCCGAAACGGAACATTTTCTATTACCCCAAGACGTATTAGCAGCCGCGGATCATTCAATCGAAATAAGCTATGGTATGGGTAACCTTGATGACATAGATCATCTAAAAAATCGACGTGTTCGATCTGTGGCGGATCTGTTACAGGAACAAATGAAATTGGCCTTAAACCGTTTGGAGAATCCGATCCGATAAAATCTTCGTAGAGCCGTTAGGCGTAAACGTCTATTAACTCCCAGAGGATTAGTAACGTCTGTCCCAGTAATAGCAACTTCCAAAGAGTTTTTCGGTTCACATCCCTTATCACAATTTTTGGATCAGACCAATCCACTATCAGAAATGGTTCATAAACGAAGATTAAGTTCTTTAGGTCCCGGGGGGTTGACACGGCGAACCGCTAGTTTTTAAGCTCGAGATATTCATTTTAGTCATTATGGGCGTATATGCCCGATCGAAACATCCGAAGGCATGAATGCTGGCCTCATCTCATCATTAGCTATTCAGGCAAAAGTTAGCAATTCTGGATCCTTGCAGAGCCCTTATCTTAAAATGTCCGAATCGGCTGAGGAAGAACAATTAATTGATTTATCCCCCGCTGAGGATGATTATTATCGAGTAGCAACTGGAAATCTATTAATATCGGAATGGAGGATTAGAGAAAGAGAAGTTATACCGGTTCGGTATCGACAAGAGTTTTTAAGCGTTCTATGGGAGCAAGTCGATTTCCGAAGCATTCATCCTCTACAATATTTTTCTATCGGAGCTTCTCTTATTCCATTCATTGAGCATAATGACGCAAATTGCGCCTTGATGGGTTCTACTATGCAACGTCAAGCGGTTCCACTCTTTAAGCCTGAAAGATGTATTGTAGGGACTGGGTTAGAAGGTTAAGTAGCCTCGGATTCTGGAGGTGCAACTGTATCTGAACGAGAAGGATGGATTCAATATATTGATGGTAATAGAATTACACTATCTACGACCGATGAAGAGAGCGATGAAGAAGGTTTAAACACTACAGATACCAAATTACGAATTTATGAACGTTCTAATAACAATACCTGTATACACCAAAAGTCTACGGTTATGCCAGGAGAACTCTTGAAAGGCGGAGAAGTTGTAGCGGATGGAGCAGCAACCGTTGGGGGAGAATCAGCTTTAGGTAGAAATATCTTAGTAGCCTATATGCCTTGGGAGGGATACAATTCTGAAGATGCAGTATTGATTAGTGAACGTTCGATATACGAAGATATTTTTACATCTTTTCACATTGAGAGACATGAAGTTGAAGTTTGTGCAACAAACCAGGGTCCTGAAAGAGTTACTAAGGAAATACCTCAATTAGATAGTTATGCACTTCGACATTTGGACAATAATGGGCTTGTAGAGTCGGGATCTTGGGTAGAAGCAGGGGATGTTTTGGTGGGTAAACCGACGCCACAGGAGGGGGCGGATTCATTACGTGCTCCAGAAGGAAGATTGTCACAAGCCATTTCTGGTATTCAATTAGTTAACGCAAGAGAGAGTTGTCTGAAAGTCCCTATTGGTGGAAGAGGTCGAGTCACTGACGTTAGGTGGGTTTATCCCGAAGACGATACTACGAATGATTCAGAGGTTATTCATATATATATCTTATAGAAACGTAAGATACAAGTAGGTGATAAGATAGCTGGTAGGCATGGAAATAAAGGTATTGTGTCAAAGATCTTACCCAGACAGGATATGCCTTATTTACAAGATGGTACACCAGTCGATATGATATTAAGTCCCTTAGGAGTACCTTCATGAATGAATGTAGGATAGATTTTTGAGTGTTTGCTCGGGTTAGCTGGGGAATTTCTGAAAACCCATTACCGGATAGTACCTTTTGATGAAAGATATGAGCGGGAGGCTTCTAGAAAACTAGTATTTTCAGAGCTTTGTGACGCGAGTACCGGGACTCGTAATCCATGGTTATTTGAGCCCGAACATCCCGGAAAGAGTCGATTGATCGACGGACGAACGGGTGATCCTTTCGAGCAACCAATTACGATCGGAAAGGCCTATATAATGAAATTGATTCATCAGGTTGATGATAAAATTCATGCACGATCCAACGGGCCCTATGCGCTTGTTACGCAACAACCCCTCAAGGGGAGATCTAGACGGGGGGGACAACGAGTTGGAGAAATGGAAGTTTGGGCTTTGGAGGGTCTTGGTGTATCTCACACGCTGCAAGAGATGCTTACAATTAAATCAGATCATATTCAAGCTCGTTACAAAGTACCTAGTGCTATTACGACCGGGAAACCCGTTCATAAACCCAATACGGTTCCAGAATCTTTCCGATTGCTAGTTCGAGAGTTACGGTGCATGGGTCTGAATCTGGAGCACAATTTTATATTTGAAGAAGATTCGGGGAGGGGGAGTGAAGATATTTGATATTTAATCGAAACTTTTTTTTTTACAAAAAACCAATTGAAACATTTTATCTTACGATTCATCGGACTAATTATCAACAACTTCGGATTGGACTGGCTTCCCCCGAACAGATTCGCAGTTGGGCTGAAAGAGAGTTACCTAATGGAGACATCGCTGGGCAAGTTGATTAACCTTATACGTTGCATTATAAGACTCATAAACCAGAGAGAGATGGTTCATTTTGTGAAAGAATATTTGGGCCCATAAAGAGCGGAGTTTGTGCTTGCGGAAACTACCGATCTGTCGATAATGAAGAGGAATATTCAAATTCTCGTAAGCATTGTGGAGTCGAGTTTACCGATTCTCGGGTTCGAAGATACCGAATGGGATACATCAAACTAGCATGTCCAGTAACCCACGTATGGTTCCCAAAACGAATCCCCAGTTACATTGCAAATCTCCTTGCTAAACCTCTCAAAGAACTAGAAAGCCCAGTATATTGCGATGCGTGACTCGATTGTATGTTTCGATTATCACAGATTAATTACAATCTGTCATCCCATACGACGATGGGATGCCTCCAATTCCGACCTATTTCTCACGAGCGAGGAATATCGCGTAACTCGGGATAAGAAGTACTATATACAGAGTACGGGCTGAGGGCTCTCTTCCAAGGTTAATTTTTATTGATTAATCCATCGATTAGGCTTCGTAATAAATATTTTTATCTCACATTCCTGATTTGATGAAAAAGAATCCAAGTGTTTTTTTGACACGATCTTTCACTCAAACTCATTCTTCTTTTTTATTCAAAAAGAGGTTATTTTATGATAGAAATATGGTTATGAGGAATTAATCATCGCAAAGGTTTTTCAAATTGATTGATAACCATCGGGGTGGGGTGGAAACCCAAAGAGGAGAAGTAGTCGTATTAGGAACAAGAGAAATCTCTCCAACCTCTGACCAACTCGAGAGGGAATAAAAAAAAATATATATATATATATATTTTTTTTGTGAAGATATGAATAATGTAATAGGGGGGGGGGGGGGGAGAACCGAGATCACTCAGGAAAGGCAAGTTGAAGCTTGAGTAATGAACAGCTATTCTTATCTCTTATTCTTATCTCTATAGATAGGTTGGGATTATCGCACCCCAAAGACGTCGTATCATACTTTCACACTTAGATATAGTTATTTGAGCCGGATGAGAGGAAACACTCGTGTCCGATTCTCTGGGGGGGGTATTCGTTCGACCTATCCCAATCTTTTTCCTGCTAGGCCTGTGGCTGAGAGACCCACTCTATTAAGATTGCGGGGTTTGTTTAATTATGAGGATCGATCTTGGAAAAATGTTCTTCCCATCTTTTTTCCCACCCGAAACTTTGAAACTCTTCAAGGAAATGAAATAGCTACTGGAGGGGATGCCATTAAAAAATGATTAGCTAGCTTGGATCTGCAGGGCGTTATGGATCGTGCGTATTTGGAGTGGCAGGCACCGGCGAAGCAAGGATCTATCGGGAATGAATGGGAAGACCGAACGATTCAAAGGAGGAAAGATCTTTTGGTCAGACGGATGAAATTAGCCAAGGATTTTCTCCAAACGAATCTAAAACCAGAATGGATGGTTCTGGATCTTCTACCAGTCCTTCCGCCTGAATTGAGACCAATAGTTGAACTATATGAAGGCGAATTAATTACTTCTGATCTTAATGAGCTTTATAGAAAGATAATTCATCGAAATAATACTCTTATCGAATTTCTATCGGGGAGTGAATTCACACCAGAAGGGCTGATTGTCTGTCAGAAGAGACTCATTCAAGAAGCTGTGGATGCCCTTATTGATAATGGCATACGTGGACAACCAATGAGAGATGTTAATAACAGGCCTTACAAATCTTTCTCAGAGGTTATTGAGGGGAAAGAGGGACGATTTCGTGAGAATTTGCTCGGAAAGCGGGTTGATTATTTAGGTCGTTTCGTTATTGTAGTAGGTCCGTCTCTTCCATTACATCAATGTGGATTACCCCGAGAATTGTCGATCGAGCTTTCCCAAGCCTTTGTAATTCGTAACTTGATTGGGTGACACCTTGCTCGTAATCTACGAGCTGCTAAGAATATGATTAGAAAAAAAGACCCCATTATATGGAAAGTTCTTCGGGAAGTTATGCAAGGTCATCCCGTACCGCTGAATCGAGCACCTACATCACACAGATTGGGTATACAGGCATTTCAACCCATTTTAATAGAAGGACGCGCCATTCGTTTGCATCCATTGGTTTGTGGGGGGTCTAACGCAGATCTTGACGGAGATCAGATGGCTGTCCATGTACCTCTATCTCTAGAAGCTCAGATTGAAGCTCGTTTTCCAATGTTTTCGCACACAAATCTACTCTCCCCCGCTACGGGAGATCCCGTATCTGTACCGAGTCAAGACATGCTTCTAGGTCTTTATATACTAACAATTGAGAATAGGCAAGGAATTTATGGAAATAGACATTCTGATTTTATAGGTTCCTCTCCCAATATACCCTATTTTACTAGTTACTACGATATACTTAGGGCCAAAGAATTAAAACAAATTGATCTCTATAGTTTTTTGTGGCTTCGGTGGGGGGTCGATTTGCAAACGATCAGTTCGAGAATTCGTGAATTGCCTATTGAATCTCAATATGAAACCTCAGGGACCTCTTTTCACTCTTACGAGAATTACCAAATCAGAAAGTGTAGGGAGGGCCATACCCTTGGTATGTATATACTTACAACAGCTGGTCGTATCTTGTTTAATCAGCAATTAAAGGAAGCGATGCAGGGTCTATCAAAAGCCTCTTTCCCGCGTGGGACTTCGCCCGTACCGGGTACAATGATACAAGAAAAAGATTTTTAGATATGACTGGAGTAACGAAGAATGAGAAAGCTTTTTTATACATTTAATGAATGACTCGAGCCTCAATCTATTGGTTAATAATTTTTACGAGGTAAAAGAAGAAAAAGTTGAGGTTTCTACAATGGCGGATAAAGCTGAATCACCTTTCTATAATAAGATGATGGATAAGACTACGATGAGACAACCTATCAGCAAGTTAGTAGTTTGTTTCGGAATCGCATCTACAACAAACATTCTAGATCAAGTTAAGGTTTTGGGTTTTCAACAAGCTACAAAAGCATCTGTCCCATTAGGCATCGACGATCTTTCAACAGTACCCTCCAAAGGATGGCTTGTATAAGATGCGGAGAGATAAGGTTACGTCCCAGAGCAGTATCATCGTTACGGGAGTTTGCATGCCGTAGAAAAGTTACGTCAATCAATTGAGGCCTGGTATGCTACAAGTGAATGTTCGAAACGAGAAATGAATCCAAGTTTCAGGATGATCGATCCCCTAAATCCAGTTCATATGATGTCTTTCTCAGGGGCCCGGGGAAGTACATCTCAAGTTCACCAATTGCTCGGTATGAGGGGACTGATGTCAGATCCGCGGGGGCAAGTAATTGATCTACCTATCCGAAGGAACCTGCGCGAAGGCTTATCTTTGACAGAATATATTATTCCTTGTTATGGTGCTCGCAAGGGGGTTGTGGATACCGCGGTACGAACATCAGATGCTGGATATCTGACACGTAGGCTCGTTGAAGTAGTTCAACATATTGTTGTACGCGAAAGGGATTGTGAAACTACCAAAAGCATCGCTTTAAATCTCATTGAGGAAAGAAGAGGATCTATCTGAACAATATCATATCAAAGACTGATTGGACGTGTGTTGGCCGATAACGTCTATTGGGATGTGAGATGTATTGCTACACGTAATCAAGATATCGGTGATGGACTGGCTAGTAACCTGGTAGCATCGACGCAATCTATACATATAAGATCTCCTTTGACATGCAAAAGCATTTTCTGGATTCGTCAGTTGCGTTATGGTTGGAGTCTCGCCCATCACAATTTAGTAGAACTAGGGGAAGCTGTAGGTATCATTGCGGGTCAATCAATTGGAGAACCAGGAACTCAATCAACATTAAGAACTTTTCATACAGGTGGCGTATCTACGGGCGATATTGCAGAATATGTACGAATTCCGTTTAATGGACTCATTAATCCCGATGAAAGGTCAGTGTATCCCACACGTACGCGACACGGGCATCCTGCTTGGATGTGTCGAAATGAATTACCCATCCTTATTAAGAGTCGTAATAATATACACAATTTCACCATTCCAGCACAAAGTTTACTAATGATTCGGAATGATCAGTATGTCGAATCGCAACAAATTATTGCGGAAGTATGAGCCAAAGAATTTCCCCTTAAGGAGCGTATTCAAAAATCTATCTATCCAAATATAGAAGGAGAGACCCACTGGAGTAGATTTGTGTGGCATCTATCTGATTGTATAGATAATCCCATTCGTGTCGTACGCGAGACGGGTCATATTTGGATTCTTTCGGGAGTTTTTAATGATTCCGATAAGAACTATTTATTTCACGAGGATCAGGATAGAATCCATTTTAAACCTCACTCGAGCGAGAGTAGACACGAGTCTCATGAAAGAATTGGCGAGAATATAAATGCTATTGATTATGGAGGTTTTCAAAAAGGGATCCAAGACTTTGGAATCAATCCAAAATGTTTTTCAAATTGGTTGAAACCTCCAGTATCTACTTCAATTTTTTCCAATCTCATGGTAGAACGGGGTGAAGAAAAAGAAGCAGTTTCTTTGTTACTTGAACGACAGGGAAAAGGGTCTAATGAATCATATTTTACAAATATTGATGTTCATTTAAATAAAATCTTGGATCGGAATGCCATTCTTGCTATCTACGAAAACTCAGAACATCAAACGAGCGTTTCGGGGATTATAAAATATGGTACTATAGAAGTTGAATCCGTCCCTAAAAAAGGATTTGTTTCTGATAGTGGGATAGGAAAGACTCTTGGCTCACGGTACAAAGTAATCAAAGGAGGCAACTCTTTTCTGATCCCCGAAGAGGTTTATACTATTCACGAACCTTTCTCATCCATTTTGGTAACAAATAATACTATTATTGAGGAAGGTACACAAATAACCTCTACTATTATTAGTAAAGTAGGTGGACTGATCCGAATCAAAAAAACACGAAGTAGTATTGAGATAAGACTCCTACCTGGATATATTCATAATCCAGAAAGGGTAACTAGTATACCCAAGCAGAGTGATGCTCTAATTGCACCAGGTAATGTGATTTTTAATGAATTCAAATCCGATAATTGGGTTTACCTCCAATCGGTTACACTCTACAGGAAAAGAAAGACCTCCGTCCCGGTAAGACCAGTTGTAGAGTACAATATATCTAACAATTCTTTGGTGCGAATAATATCCCACCCCGAAAAACCAAAGACGCAAAAATGCGCAAAAATTGAAGCCTTTACATATATTTCCTATAGAAATGGTGAAGAGGTTGAAATAAGCAACCATACAACTATTCAATTAGTTGGAACTTGTTTAGTGGTTGATTGGCAAGAACATTTCTACCACCTCTTCTCTACAAGAAAGGCTTATTTGTCTCTTACCAGCGTAAGAGTAAATAATATTCTCAGTACCTTTCTTCAAGTTAACTCAATATCTTTTTCTAATGCACCTCTCGCACGAAGGGTCAGGGTCAATCAGGTTTCCCAACCACCGGTGTCTGTCGACGAGCCATCCCCCGCTCAAGTTGATCTATCCAATAGTAGGAACAAATCAGTCGTCCAGTATCAAAGTACTGTTCATTCGGTATCGGAACGAGGTGCATCCTTCTTAATTCTGTCACCGTTCAACTTTCTTCGTAATATTCTGCCTACTGATTCGAGCAATAATAAGCATAAAGAGATGATTGTGGGACACTCCAACGATTCTCAATCAGATACAAATACTTATTTTCGTAATGAAAGAGTTCTAAAAGATATACTATCGAATTCTAAGTATGAATCTCTTCCAAAGAACTATCTAAATGTGGAAGAAGGGTTGGCCAAATCTAGAAGATCAGACCTTATTCCTCGTCGAAGGGAAAATCAAGAGTTAGGTTTATTAGGGACTTCGTGGGGTATTTCCCATATTTTGGTGCCCTCCCATTTCCATCCCACGTTGGGCGACGAAGCCCCTTCCTTTGAAAATTCCTTTGTTGATGATTCGACAGATACATCGGTACATAGAAATTGGTATCCGATCGATGAAAATGAATTAATATTGAAATATCCTACGAATCTTTTTTTAGATAAGTATTTATCGACCAAGCAGATCTATTTACCACCAGATTCCTCTAGTCGAGTAATCTTGTTAATTAATCTCGGACTATCAATCAGTGAAAGTCGATGTTTCTGTAGGAACAATGTTTGTCTCCAGTCCGGTCAGGTCGTAGCTATTCACCGGGAATATTTATTAACTAGAACAGCTAAGCCTCTTTTAGCGACCCGCGGAGCAATTATTCAAAAGAATTCTGGAGATATCATTGGAGAGGGAGATACATTAATAACATTACCACATGATAGATTGAGGTCTGGGGACACTATCCAGGGTCTTCCGAAAGTTGAGCAGCTGCTGGAGTCTCGTTCCGTTGCTTCTATCCCGGCACGAATCGAAGATCTTTTTGGAAGATGGAATAGGGGTATTACAAGATTAATTGGAAACCTTTGGAGTCACTTTCTAAGCGCTGGAACAAGTATGGAACATTGTCAATTGGTTTCGATCGATCAAATTTGAAAGGTTTATGGATCTTAAGGAGTACAAATATCCGATAAACACCTAGAAATTATCATTTGGCAATTGACATCAAGAGTCGTAGCATCGGAAGATGGAATAGCTAATGTTTTTTCACCCGGGGAGCTTATTGAACCATCACAAGCATAACGGATGAATCGCGTATTAAAGAGATCAATTTTCTATGAGCCTATTGTACTGGGAATGACGAAAGCATCTCTCAATACTACTAGTTTTTTATCAGAGGCGAGTCCCCAAGAAACTACTCGAGTACTGGCTAAAGCTGCTCTTCGGGGTCGAATCGATCGGTTAAAGGGATTAAAGGAGAATGTTATTCCTGGTGACACCGTCCCCATTGGAACGGGTAGTCAAGAGATTATTAGTCAACTAAAAGTGAAGAAACAAAAAGAATTTCATTCAACTATAAGTAGTAGTAAGAATTCTAAATGGGGAACAAAAAATAGTCTCTCTGGTTATCAGGGGGAACCAAGTCTACGTCATAAATTAGTTATTCATAAAGGATTGAATCGAGTTTTCTCTCGACTTAATAGCAAAAAGTGCTAGAAGAGTTACTGAATAATAAAACGTTTTGTGTATCTCAATCAACAATATTGATCAGTGGATTGTAATAATTCATCAAATCCAGTTAGAATGGAATGAATTCACAGTTTCTTATACTTGAGGGGAAGATGCAACAGAAAAATCGGAATATTGACTTGGAAGGAATGATGGGGGCGGGAGTTCATTTTGGTCATCAGACCCAGAAATGGAATCCCAGGATGTCACCTTATATATTTACGGAACGGAAGGGTGTTCATATTCTCGATCTAACTCAGACTGCTCGTCTTTCATCTGAAGCCTGTGATTCAGTATTCGATGCAGCAGCGGAGGGAAAAGAATTCTTAATGGTAGGCACAAAATATCAAGTGGCTGATCTAGTAGCATCAGCTGCAACAAGATCTCGATGTCACTACGTGAACGAAAAATGGCTCGGTGGTACGTTAACGAATCGGTCCACTACAGAAACACGTCTTCGTAGATTTCAGTATTTGCAAAATGGAGAAGATACAGGAGGGTTTGACTGACTCCCGAAGAAAGAGGCAGCGATTTCGAAGAGATAATTACTTAGATTGAAGAAATATCTAGGTGGAATTCAATACATGTCAGATTTACCCGATATTGTTATAATTACTGATCAACATGAATAATCTATCGCTCTTGAGGAATGTATTATTCCAGGTATTCCCACAATTTGTGTCGTCGATACGGATCGTGATCCAGATCTTACAGATATTCCAATTCCTGGTAATGATGATGCGCGATCTTCTATCCGACGGATATTGGATAAATCAACATTAGCTATTCGCGAGGGTCGTTCAAATTCAAAGGTCCCGGAATCAACGGATGGTGGGGCTAGTAATTATCTCGACGATTCGGAATAGAGTGGCAAAAGATTTATATCATAACTAGGAATATTGTATAATCTCATTAGAGGAATAATCTTTAGGATATTCGTATAGTGATAATTCTGAATATTTTATACACATTTTTCCATCTAAGTTAATTTTTGATAAAAAAAAAGGGGGGGAGGGGTAATACGCATATTGAGCAACTGCGAATTGATGAGATTGATGATCCGTACCAAGTATCGAGCGTGGAAGTAGGTTAACATCTTTACTGGCAAATAGGAGACTTCCAAGTTCATGCACAAGTTCTTGTAACTTCCTGGGTAGTAATCGCCATATTGTTGTCTTTACCCATCGTAGCTACCCGGAATCTGCAAACCATACCGACTGGCAGCCAAAATTTCATTGAATATGTTCTCGAATCTATTAGGGATTCAACTAGGACCCAGATTGGGGAAGAAGAGTATCGTCCCTGGGTTCCATTTATTGGAACTATGTTTCTATCCATTTTTGTTTCCAATTGGTCAGGTGCTTTGTTTCCTCGGCGAATCATTCAGTTACCCCACGGGGAGTTGGCTGCGCCTACGAATGATATCAATACTACTGTTGCATTAGCTTCGCTCACATCAGTAGCATATTTCTATGCAGGTTCACACAAGAGGGGTCTTAGTCATTTCGGTAAGTATATCCAGCCGACTCCGGTACTACTACCTATTAATATTTTAGAGGATTCTACTAAACCCTTACCGCTTAGTTTTCGACTGTTTGGAAACATCTTGGCTGACGAGTTGGTAGTAGCTGTTCCCGCTTCTTCAGTACCTTCAATCGTTCCTGTACCTATGATGCTTTTAGGATTATTCACAAGCGCCATACAAGCTTTAACTTTTGCTACTCTAGCTGCAGCTTATACCGGGGAATCTATGGAGGGTCATCATTAGAAGCGTCAACATCAACCGCTCCAACAAAGTCTCGTATCGGAACGATGGGATGCGGTTTGTTCGTAAGACCCATTCATTGGATCACTGTAGTAGGAAAAACCGTTTTTGTGGTATCATGATACAACAATACGAGACCCTATCCTCTTTCCCCCTCCCTTTTTCGGTTATTCGCGGGAGTGGGGTGGGGGAGGGGCAAAGGATCGTGTAGCTGCCGCCTACTCCATTTGAACCATTTAAAGGGATGGATACAAAGACGGTAATGATTATCACCGCTCGGTCTTAGTACTCCATAAGGAATGAACGACTGATAAGATGTTCGAAAAATAATCTGTGAGGTTTTTCTGTTCCCCTTAGAACTAAGGGTACTGAATCTCATTCGTGCTTGTGTCATGGTCCGGCAAATAATATGGTTGAATCTCATTCACGTTGAGACTAAGATTGAAATATCTCACTAGAGAACTATTTTGGAATACCCGACTTTTTTTGATCCAATTAGTACACCACGGATAAAACATAGTATTGATAATTTTTTGTGAGGACATCAAAGCTTTTCTCCTCTACTAAAAATACTCCATTACTGACGTAACGGATCAGAATATTCTATTTCATTAATAGTTTTGATCAGATTTATGCAGAATCAATATTTCAGTAAGTATTCACTAGAGGATCTCTGTCACGCCGAGACTAATTAACATAAATCTAGTGGGACAAGATTGATTAACGTAAATAAAATAGGAGGAGACTAATACGAACCCCTTGATTCCTGCTGCTTCTGTTATTGCTGCTGGATCAGCCGTAGGACTCGCTTCGATCGGGCCCGGTGTTGGTCAAGGCACTGCCGCGGGTCAGGCAGTGGAGGGTATTGCGAGACAACCAGAGGCAGAAGGTAAGATTCGAGGTACTCTATTGTTAAGTTTAGCTTTCATGGAAGCTTTGACAATTTATGGACTAGTTGTAGCCCCAGCACTATCATTTGCAAACCCGTTCGTTTAATTTGTTTCTTACAAGACATTTCGGGATCTTTACCACACCCCCCCCCTTTCCCTAAACTCTTCTCAAATCAATGGTGAATTGTTTGATTCGGGGGGAGGGGGTCTAGTAGGAAATTATTGTTCCACCTATTTAACTGAGTCCTTCCCGCATCTTTTTAAGTTTATTGATAATTCCCCCCTCTCTATTTACCAACTAAATATCCCATAAGTTTTTAACATATTGGATGAACCGATCGGTTGCCCAAACTAATTGATAAGGAAGTCCTACCTTTACTATCATTGCAAAAGTTTTTTATTGAATTCATAATTTTTTTCTTTTCAGGCTAGACCAGACGTTATTTAAAAATTAGAAAACCTTTCAAGAGGGGAGGGAATATGAGAAGTGTAAGTGAGATCGTCGCTCCCTCAAGTTATTGGACTCTCGCCGCAAGTTTTGGTCCAAACACCAATATCTTGGATATAAATTTGATTAACCTGATTTTGGTCCTATGTGTATTATTCTACTATGGAAAGGGAGTGTGTGCGAGTCGTACATCCGAATAGGATAACTGGTCTATTCCAGTTGCACTTGAAGCAGGAAGAAGTGCAAAACCCCGACGAATTCCTTGTAAATGAATGTTATGCAAGAACCAGAGCATTCCGTGGAATCGATAGAAAACCTCTTATTCTCATCGACTGATTCGGGAATATCATCAATATGGTTAAAGCTGAATCGCTTAAAGTCTTAGCAAAACTAGGGTTTTCTTTCCCCTACCGCGCAACCTAAGTCGCGGTCGGAGATCTATTCGATATATAACACTCGTATCGAGAATAATTTGATTCCTATCATTCTTCAAGAGAGAGATTAGAATATCTAAAAGTCACCAAATCTTGTTCAATTTGCTGAATAGACAACCCATACGAGATGGATACTATCTAGAAGAAGCGGCTCTGCCAATAGTAAAAAAAAAAAATATATATATATATATTGTCCAGGAGAGCCCTTAACCCTTTTCAATTATTAATTATTAATTATTCCATCTCTAGTCGGTTAGAGGTGGATCATATCAATAGATAGAGAGAGAAAGGTGGCAGGCCCGTGTATCAGGATATTGCTGGAACCTTCCGCCCGATCGGGCAACACGGGCGGGAAAGCCGAATGGGTTGAAAGATCCGTGTTCGGTTTGGGAAGAGATCATTAATCTTTGAGAATCGAAGGTATATGATCCACTTTCATTGATCAATTTCTTAGAGAATCGTAAAAGAACAATTTTGAACACTATTTCGGATGCGGAGGAACGTTATAAGGAAGCTACCGAGAAACTTAAGGGGGCTCGGACCCGCCTGCAACAAGCAAAAGTTAAAGCAGGTGAGATCCGTATAAATCAACTTACGCAGATGGACAGGGAACAGCGGGATCTTGTTGATGCAGCTGATGAAGATTCAAAAAGATTAGAGGATAGTAAAAATTATACTATTCGTTTTGAGAAACAACGAGCAATTGAACAGGTTCGACAGCAAGTCTCTCGACTTGCATCGGAGAGGGCTCTGGAAAGTCTGAATAGTCGTTCGGATAATGAATTGCATTTGCGCATGATTGATTATCACATCGGCCTACTCAGGGCCATGGAAAACGCAGCCGATTAGCCTTCATTTCATTATGGAACAGGTTTCATTTTTCCTTTTCCTTCTTTCAGTAAGATACTTTGACAAAAACGGTAATAAACATTCGACCCGATGAGATTAGCAGTATCATTCGTAAACAAATTGAGGGATATGTTCCAGAAGTAAAGGTTGTTAATATTGGCACTGTACCTTAAGTTGGAGATGGAATCGCCCGCATCCATGGCCCTAACAAAGTAATGGCTGGTGAATTGGTAGAATCTGAGGATGGTACGGTAGGCATTGCTCCGAATCTAGAATCTGATAATGTTGGGGCTGTACCGACGGGTGATGGCTTAACTATACAAGAGGGAGGTTCCGTAAGAGCAACGGGAAAGATTGCCCAAATACCAGTCAGTGACTCCTTTTTGGGTCGTGTCGTAAACGCTTTGGCTCAACCTATTGACGGTAAGGGTCAAATCCCAGCTTCTGAGTTTAGATCAATCGAATCTCCCGCTCCAGGGATTATTTCAAGACGTTCCGTGTACGAACCTTTACAAACGGGTCTTATTGCTATCGACTCGATGATCCCCATAGGTCGTGGTCAACGAGAATTGATAATTGGGGATAGACAGACCGGTAAAACAGCAGTAGCTACAGATACAATTTTGAATCAGAAAGGTCAAAATGTTATATGTGTCTACGTAGCTATCGGTCAAAAAGCTTCCTCCGTGGCTCAGGTAGTAAATACTTTTCAGGATCGTGGCGCTATGGAATACACCATTGTTGTATCGGAGACCGCAAATTCTCCAGCCACTCTGCAATATCTCGCTCCCTATACAGGAGCAGCTCTAGCTGAATACTTCATGTATCGCAAACAGCATACCTTGATTATTCATGATGATCCCTCTAAACAAGCCCAGGCTTATCGACAAATGTCTCTGTTACTTAGAAGACCACCTGGGCGAGAAGCATATCCGGGAGATGTTTTTCATTCACATTCTCGTCTTTTGGAAAGAGCGGCTAAATCAAGTCTCCAATTAGGTGAAGGTAGTATGACAGCTCTACCCATTGTTGAGACCCAGGCGGGAGATGTCTCAGCCTACATTCCCACCAATGTTATTTCTATTACTGATGGATAAATATTTTTATCAGCAGATCTATTTAACGCTGGGATTCGACCGGCAATCAATGTGGGAATTTCTGTATCTAGAGTAGGCTCTGCAGCTCAAATCAAAGCTATGAAACAAGTGGCCGGTAAATCGAAATTGGAATTGGCCCAATTTGCAGAATTAGAGGCTTTCGCGCAATTTGCCTCTGATCTCGATAAGGCTACTCAGAATCAGCTAGCAAGGGGTCAGCGGTTGCGTGAGTTGCTTAAACAGTCTCAATCAGCCCCATTATCGGTGGAAGAACAAGTAGCTACTATTTATACTGGAGTTAACGGATATTTGGATCTACTAGACGTTGATCAAGTTAAACGATTCTTGGTTCAGTTGCGTGAGTATATAACAACCAATAAACCTCAATTCGGTGAAATTATTCGTTCTACCAAGGTATTTACGGAACAAGCAGAGATACTCTTAAAGGAAGCAATTAAAGAGTCAACAGAACTCTTTTTACTGCAGGAGAAGTGACTAATGACACAGCGTGTGCCTGTGTATAGGGGGGGGGAGGGGGGATAACCCCCGCGTTTCAGTCATTTTTTTTTTTTTTCACATACGCATAGTTTTCCAAAACACGGAATTACGTCCAATAGGATTTGAACCTATACTTAAGGTTTAGAAGACCTCTGTCCTATCCATTAGACGATGGACGTTTGTTCCTCCCTAGTTGATAGTAGATAGTAGATACGCTCGGGCAGACGCTATATTGTGAACAAACAACTTTAGTTTGTTCACGATGTAGCTGATAGATGAAATAGACAAGGTTCGGGGCGGTCCGACCAGTATCATTAGCGGGTAGCGGGAATCGAACCCGCATCAGTAGCTTGGAAGGCTAAAGGTTATAGTCGATGCCAATGGGTGGTTATGACATCTCTAATCCAGAACCGAACGTGAAAGTCTCTATTCATTCGGCTCCTTTATGGAAGGAGGGGGGATCGAAAATCGAAAGGGATGTATATCCCCAGCTAAAGGAGGTTGCCCCTCTATCTCTTTTGTATGAGAAGGAATACGAGGTAGCAGAAGCTTCTTACGAAGGTTAATCTTTCCCACACACTTACTCTTTTCTCTAATTTATTCTGGAAAGAATGTTACCGCGAGAAAAGAGCATCCATAGCATCTATGTCAGTCTCGTCTGTATCTTGCGCAACAAGAACATACTTCCTAGATGATCCCGTTGAGAAGAAAACGGTTTTTACCAATTTCACAATTAATTGATAGAGCATGGTAAATATTTTTTTTTTCATTCCAGTTACTTCGTTCTTTATTTCTACTGGCAAGAATCTTTAGGAAAATATTTTTCACCGAGTCGTAGAAGCAATTTCTTAAGTGAGAAAATGCTTGATAATCCTGATAAACCAGGATAAATCTTTCTGGAACTGTCGCTCTCGGATCATTCTCCAAGGTTCAGTGACGATGAAACGAATATTTTAGGTGTCTACCCATAGATTTTGTTTTTTTATCCTTCTTCAATAATTGTTTCGTAGCTTCTGTATCCCAAAACAATTCTGCTTCGTTACTTATTAATTTGACTTTGCAAAACAAAGTATAGGAGTAACGAGAATTACGTTTTTCATACCAATAACTATTTTAGAGAAGTATATGTACTTTTACAGAAATAAAGCTTTTTGATTTGATTTAGTCGAAAATCGGTTTGAAAGATCCCTTGACTAGTCAGCTCAAAATGATACGAATCACACTTTTACCACTAAACCATACCCGCCACGATATAATTGTATTACATAAGCGGGTTCTCTGTCTAACGGTGGGACATTCCAGAGATCCTTGACATATTGGGGGAGCTTCCCCTCCCCCTAAAAATCTATGTAACTTAGTCTCTAGCGGGGAGTTGTTCCACCCACCAGAATGCGGTTACAGATTACCCTTCCGAGCTGCCGATAAAGCAATTACTAGTGGTCCCGATGCAACTATTAGTGCTAGAACAGCAAGTTGTGCAATTATCTCTAGATTCATTATCTCTCCTTCTATCACTTTCAAAAATATATTTCAGTGTCAAAACAGTTTCTTTGTTCCCTTGGAGTGGAACGGTTCAGGTAGATTCGAATGGGTAGTTCCGTGTAGCCATGATGGACTAAGACTGATACAATGAATCAAGGCATAGTGATTTATGTAAATGATATAATTTAGTACGCTAATTATTGTTTATTAATATATACAATAAGAATGGGGAGATAAAAGAAGTAATGGCATCAATTTCGGACATTCAAATTATTTTGGCACTTATTGGTGCTTCTGCAACAAGCATCTTAGCTGCGAGATTGGCTATTGCACTGTACCGTTAATCGGTTCAATTTAGTATAGAGAAGCAGTCGGGCTAATTCTGGCTATATAAAAAGAATATTGATTCTGTCTCGGAAGGATCAATCTATACCTAAGAAATTGATTAAGGGGTCACTTATCTTTATTCTATCTCCTTCTTCTCTTTTAAGGAGGGGGGGGGGGTTAACAAGAAAAAATGTCTATTCAATCCAGGGTTTATTTAGGATTTAACTCCACAGCGTAGAAGTAGAGAATTTATCAGACAAACTATTTTTTTAACCTTCATTCGAAGTATAGACTTCCACCCCAACTTTGTGTTAAAGTTCAGAGGAAGCTTTTACTTGGAGAGATGGCCGAGAGGTCTAACGCGTCGGATTGCTAATCCGTTGTACACTCCATATGTACCGAGGGTTCGAATCCCTCTCTCTCCTTCAATAATTGATTGATCGGCTGACGGAGTAGTCTCAAGAAAACAAACAAGATTTTGACTCTAACTCAATCCTTACGCCCAGGGTTCCGTCCAGGATCGTTTGATAAAAATCCAAAAATGAGAAGGGAAACAAAAAAGATAACTACTGTATAGACAAATAGCTTAAGGGTAAGCATGATCTAATCTCCATGGTCATAACTGGGGGTAAAATAGAATGGAATATCTTTATTTGGAATATATATAGATAGATCTGCTTTAGGAAAGAGATATAAGAAGGAATCAGGTATTTACCAGTAAAATCCTCTTTTATTTATGAGACTATATATTTATATATATATATATATTTTTTTTTTTCCATCTACTTTATCTCTTGCAAAAAAAAATATCAAATTTCAACTCAATAAACGGTTAGTCTTCGCCAACCCCAAGTTGTAGGCAAGAAGCCATATTTGATTTCACTTGTTGGTACGGGGATAGGTACGTGGTTACCCACACCCCCACTGCATGTGCGATATATGAAGAAGTTAGAGGGTGTTCCCAAAGCGACTAATTGAAATTGATTTTCGGTCTGAATCAAAATAGACATTCCCCTCTGTTCTCTATTTTATTTATTCAAATATTTTTTTTTTAATCACGTCGTGAGGGGTGGGGCAAATAGATAAATCCCGCGTTAAGGAACGTTTCATTACCGAAAACTCACCGCAGCCTGCCGCACAAAAGCTAGAAGAAGAAAAAACACTGGTATGACTGGCATTACATCCACGATTGGATCAAAAACAGCATAAGCTTCGGGTAATTTAGCAAAAAAAGCGTCATTGAGGTGAAGAAGATTCTCCAGATAGATGTTATACAAAACTATCATTTTTATTCTCCAATAACAAAGAATTTTCTTTTGAGACGGTGACATTTGTTGATCGGTCGACCTATCAGGTATATACTATTATATATTCTTCCATTCAATTAGGTAGAATCAATAGATTGAATCTTCCACCAGACCAGATTAATAATTGAATGGGTCTATAATTGAGATCTTTTTCATATAATTCTATTGAATATTATTAGTTCCCAAATTCCCTTGGTCCCTTATTGTTGCTGTCCCCATATAACCAAGTCACGAAGAATAAAAATAGGTTGACAGAAAAACCAAAGTGTGAGATAGTCATTGTACTGATCATTTATGGGGCGTGGCCAAGCGGTAAGGCAGCGGGTTTTGGTTCCGTCATTCGGAGGTTCGAATCCTTCCGTCCCAGATTTCGCTACATGGGAAAAATCTATCGCGTTCCCGCATACTAAAGATTGGGAAAATTAAAACTGATATTTTTGGTTTTGGCTCACCCCCCACCCCCTCCTACTTCTTATTTACCCTCGATGGATCTTCCAGTTTATATTATGATGATAAGCTGCATATAGCAATAGATCCCTTTATGATGCGGAACAAAAAAAATGATATTAGAATCAATCTATGAAATTAGCTTATTGGATGTATGCTGGACCTGCTCACATTGGTACTCTACGAGTAGCCAGTTCTTTCAGAAACGTACATGCTATAATGCATGCCCCTTTGGGAGATGACTATTTTAATGTAATGCGTTCCACGTCGGAAAGGGAAAGAGATTTTACCCCAGTAACTGCTAGTGTAGTGGATCGTCACGTATTAGCACGTGGATCTCAAGAAAAGGTTATAAATAATATAAGTCGAAAAGATGAGGAATAATGCCCCGATTTGATCGTTTCGACACCCACATGTACCTCTAGTATCTTGCAAGAAGATTTGCAGAATTTTGTGGATCGAGCCTCCTTATCTTCCGAGTCTGATGTAATTCCCGCGGATGTTAATTACCATTGAGTCAATGAGCTTCAAGCGGCGGATAGAACCCTAGAACAAATAGTTCGACATTATTTGGATAGGGCTCGTAAACAAGGTACATTGGATCGATCCGTGACAGATACACCTTCGGCAAATATTATTGGAATCTCCACGTTAGGTTTCCATAATCAACATGATTGTCGTGAATTGAAACGTTCACTGCGAGATTTGGGAATCCCAGTCAATCAAATAATCCCAGAGGGGGGGTCCCTGAAGTATCTAAAGGATTTACCGAGAGCTTGGTTCAATATAGTTCCTTATCGCGAAGTGGGTTTAATGACAGCGATTTTTCTAGAAAAAGAGTATGGAATGCCTTATGTCTCAGTAACTCCCATGGGGATTTTAGATACAGCTGAATTTATTGCACAGATGGAGAAACTTGTCAATGCGTGGGCTTCCGTGCTATCAGAGAAAAAAGTTAATTACCTATCATATATCAAAAATCAAACCCAATTTGTTTCTCAAGCGGCTTGGTTTTCAAAATCTATTGATTGTCAGAACCTGGCTGGAAAAGAGGTAGTAATCTTCGGCGATGCGACTCACGCAGCCTCGATTACTAAAATACTTGTTAGAGAAATGGGAATTCGTGTTAGTTGTTCGGGTACGTACTGTAAGCATGACACGGAATGGTTCAATGAGCAGGTTCAAGGCTTACGTGACGAAATAATAATCACGGAGGATCATACTGAAGTTGGAGATACGATAGCTTGTATTGAACCCTCTGCCATATTTGGAACCTAAATGGAACGCCATATCGGTAAACGTATCGATATCCCGTGTGGGGTTATTTCTTCACCAGTTCATATTCAGAATTTTCCCCCGGGACATCGCCCCTTTCTAGGTTACGAAGGAACTAATCAAATAGCTGATCTAGTATATAACTCATTTAATCTGGGTATGGAAGATCATTTACCGGATGTTTTTGGTGGTCATGATACCAAAGAAGTAAGCACTAAGTCGCTATCCACAGATAGAGATCTTAATTGGACCTCCGAAGCTGAATTAGAACTAAATAAAATCCCCGGTTTTGTAAGGGGAAGAATCAAGAAAAATACTGAAATCTTTGCAAAACATAATGACATTACAAAAATTACAGTCGATGTAATGTATGCGGCTAAGGAAAAATTAAGCTCCTAATTTGATAAACTATTGGAACATTGGTGACTCAAAATAAGATTTAGGCTATTGAAATTAGAGTTATTCCACGAATGCGTCATAAACGCGATACCAGCAATCCTGGCCGGGACCGTCGCAGTAGCAAATAGTTAACAATAAGATAATTATTGGCTTTTAGATATTATGGTAAAACTTCGCTCGAAGCGACATGGTGGGAAGCAACGTGTGGCTCGAACATCGAGATCATTTTTGCGGAGTCTAGTAGCCGCCATTTCTTAAGGGGAAGATGCTCTCGCTTCAACATTCGTTGAAACCCATTATCCAATGAAACTTGAAGAATCTTCTCATATCTATCGGAACTTACTCACCTTTTTTAAGAGGGATAGTATCTATGGTTATTTCTACAGAATGGAGCTATGAAACCTCGTTATTCCACGGTTGTTGGAGGAAAAGAGTTTCCCACCAGGGACTTATTCATTTTGATTGAATCAATATCATTGGAGTGAAACGATTTAATTATTCGATATTGAATTGTCTACAACATGTGTTGGATAATAAATCATTAACTCAATGAGATCTTTTATGATGGGTCAATGGGGATAGGTTTTGTTGCTACCAATTCCCGATTTGGAAAACCCTTGGAGTTAGACTCAAACCTAAGGATTCTCAGGATTGATCTACGAACGAGAAGATACTCGATACACAATTGAATCCATTGGTAATGGGGGGGGGGGGGTACTCCCGCCATTCCTCCTTCATGATAATGTTTCTTACAGAGTAATAATTGGTGACGAGATAACTCAAGAAGTGAAAGAAAAATCCATATTACACATACGTGAGTTAGGAGTACTCCCCCCACAATTGAATAAAAAACAAAAAACGGAGCATAGTTTACTATTTATCTATTTGATTGGAGTTGCGGCTTAAGCCGTACGAAGTTAAAGCTTCATATACGGTTTCGCGGGGGGGGGAGGGGATTTACGCGCACCCACCCCGGTAAATCACCTACCGAATAATTGCAATTCATGCTCAGTCCCGACGAGAGGGAAAGGCCATTAAGGAAGTTGGGTTTCATGATCCGCGGAAAGAGCAAACCCAATTAAATATTTCTGTTATCACTTCTTTTCTTGAAAGGGGGGCTCAAACAACAGAAACTGTTCGTGATATATCGAAACGGGCAAAGGTACTTGAGCGAGTCAAAATCAAACTTTAATCAAAAATCAAACTTTAGGAGGATCTAATGGGCCCAGCTTACATTCCTTTTCAAATGTTTCTATATTACCCTTTTCTCCTATTTTTACTCTATATCTACGCCGTTTTTATCACTCCTTTAAGGAGTAGCGTGTTCAGAAATAGATACTGGTTCTCTCTCAAAGATTCCTTCGAAAGAAGTGATGTCAGACGTTTTTTCACGAAGAGGTGGGGGAAAAGGGGGAAACACTAATAATCTCAATAAATAATGTTGATTCTTTTAAAATAGTTTAAAGGTTGATAATTGATTCTCGATTCAGGGGTTTCGTATTATTTTCTGCGATTCCCTACGAGAAACGGTTACATTCTGGTAAAGTTTAAATAATTAGACCGAAGAGTATTCTATTTAGTCTATTTAGATGGATATCTCTTCGATAAAAAAAAAGTCTTCGATATTGAAATTGAAAGTACCATTTCGGTTCATCCAGGGCCCCTCCTTTTATATAATTGTCCTTCGACCTCTCTCTCTCTTTATTTTTAATCTGGTTATGACTCACTCCAAATGGATCAAAATTACTACCTATCGAAGTTTGATACTCAATGAAGTTGTTGAGGTGAAATAAAGAAAGCGGCGAGTAATAGGTAACGAATAGGCATAAACAATAGAAATGGACAAAGGTCAGGAGCTTTATTTGGTTATTTGAAAGAGCTAATTAGTAAAATAGATTTGTATATACAAATCTGTTCGGAATATGTTTTTCGTAGTTTCATTCAATAATCTATTATTGTCAATCCAATTTTATTCAATCATCACCAATTGTTGGCTGGGAAACTAGTATAAATTGAATGAGTCAATTCAGACTGTTTCTCGTTACCCAGAGTGAATTTCAGCGACTTTTGCGGGTACGGGTGTTAAATTAAGAAGTAAGTAATTGAACACAAATATTTGGATTTGGATGTATTCATTATCGCCTGGGTCAGATTCGCAACTAACTTCTGAAATGGTTGATTCATCGGTTTTACAACGATAATTCAATAACCCTATCTTCAAATGAACTTTTTACAGATAAGGACCCACAACCTGGAGATAGAGTTGCTAATATATCGAATATTTTGAATAAATCCCATTGCGTGAGATCTCGATGTTTGAGGAGTTACTACTACGAGAACCGTTTACGGATCCTTGTCCAGATTTTTGACGTTACGGAAAAGTAAAAAGATTAATCTCAACCAAGAATGTTTTTTGTATTCATTTTTTTTTTTTAAAGATGATTTTTACTCAATTGCTTGTAAGCGTTTTTCGAATAGACCAAGCATTGATTCAGTATTTGGGATGTATAGCATGACATCCACAAAACGTCTCATTGATAGGATGCGTCAACAAGATTATTCAGAGATTTTTTATTCAGAATCTGGTTGAAACCAATCCGGTAGCTGGAGTACAGATTTGCATTTTTATGCACTTCTAGAAACAATATGCTTAGTTTTGGAAATACCTCTCTTGTCTCGGATAATACCTTTAGTTATGAAAAGAAATAGTGATTGGAAACCTTCTCAATCCATTCATTCAATATTTTTATTTTTAGAGGATGGATTACCGAACTCCAACCATGTTTTAGATACAAAGATACCACAGAATCTTCATTCAGAGACTCCAATTCGAATGTTTCGTCGACGAATTAAGGATGCCCCGTTTCCACATCTCTCAAGGTTGGCTCTCCATAAATACAAAAATTTGTCTGTAAAAAATTGGGAAGGAAAGGAAAAAAAAAATATCGCCATTCTACTTTGGAATTTCTACATCTACGAGATTGAATCATCACCATTGTTTCTATGGAAACAGGTATATAGGTCACAATCAAGATATTTTGTATCTACCGATCGGAATAACATTACTCGGAAGCAAAGACACGTTTATAGGTCCCAATTGGATACAGCAAACACCAATTCTTACCTCACTCGGAGTTTGTGCATTCACTATGGAAGATATAAGAATCACTCCCTCATGGCTTTTGGAGGAACCAGGTATTTTGCAATAAAATGGATTTATTACATTTTGATACTTGTAGGATCCCATTGTCATTATCGGACTGAATCTAACCAAATGTATATCAAATTATTATCCAGCGGTTGCGTCTCACTCTTAGGTTATACCCCAGGTGTTCAATCAGAAACAAAAAAAGTTCGAGTTGGAACCACAGAGGGTTCAGACATCAGTCTTTCCATTGCCAAGGAATTGTTTCCCAAGGTCCCAATTTCACTTCTAGTTAAGCTTATGGCAAAAGAGAATTTTTGTGATAGTACCGGGCGTCCAGTAAGTAAATTAGCTTGGACTACGTCAACAGATGATGAGATTTTAAACAGATTCGTACAAACTTGGAGGATCTTTTCTCTTTATCATAGCGGGTCAATAAATCGAGATGGATTGCGTAGATTGAGATACATACTACGATTTTCATGCGATAATACTTTAGCTTGTAAACACAAGAGTACAACACGCTCGTTGCGACGTAGATTTGATTCAGAAATGTTGTTGGACACGCATTTAAAAAATTATGAGATGTCTCCTGGGTACAGCAAACTTAACGTGTTAAATAATCAAAGAGTTTGGCATTTGAGCGTAACCCGACCTGTCTTATCGACACTCGGTGCATTAGAAATAGGAGTCTAATGTATTTTTTTGTATAGATAGATGTATGTTCTCTACCTGTTCCCCTTCCCTATTTCATTCATCAAATACAAATATTCAAATATTGTGGTGTCGTAGTTTACATAGATACAAAAGTACCTAAATAATTGGTTGACCCTTCAATTCAACTGGATGTGATACAAATTCCTCCATCTTCAAATATTACCCTGATTTTTATTACGAATAATATTGATTTTTTCGTCTCACTTGGTAATTTGTCAATTTTTCCAGAATATATCTTGATTCTTAGTTTAATCACAATTATTGTCATTGATTTGTCACATAAAGGGAAAGATGCACTTTTGCTTCATAGAATTTCACTAATATCTCTGTTAACTAGTATAGTTCTTTTACTGTGCCAGTGGGAAGTAAAATCTGTTCCGATTGCTCCTGAAAGTCCTCAGATCAATACTCCTAGCAATATATTCAGATTATTTCTCTTGATTCGCTCACTACTATCTGTTTCATTATCGGTTGATTATGTACGATGCACAAAAACAGCTTTGGCAGAATTTTCATTATTTATTTCAACTGCAGGTTCGGGGGGAATGCCTCTGCGTTGCGCGAATGATTTGGTAACGATTTATGTAGCCTCGGAGTGCTTAAGCTTATCTTCCTACCTTTTATCCGGATATGCCAAAAAGGATATAAGATCGAACGAAGCAACTATGAAATTTTTATTGATGGGTGGAGCAAGTTCGTCCTTTCTAGTATATGGTTTTTCTCTATTGTATGGACTTTCTGGCGGAGAGGTTCAGCTTAATAAAGTAGTTGATGGACTCCTATCTACTCAGATGTATGATTCTGTTGCAATCTATACTTCTATTGCATTTGTTGCAGCAGGAATGGCTTTCAAACCCTCTCTCGTCCCATTTCATCAATGGACTCCCGATGTATATGAAGGAGTGTGATTCGTTCGAGAAACAATCAAGTCTTTATGAATAATCCCATAATAATTGATTTGTTTCTTTGCAAGATCTTACAGACATGCGGGGAACAAAAGAACTTTCCCGAACCAATATTTGCATCAATAACTGACTCTTACCGTGCCACAATCCGTGGGAATCGCCTGAGTAATTTTGCACGAGTAAAACAGAGTGGAAGAAAACAAAAGACAAAATCCAGTAGATAGTATTTATCTGCCGT
Source organism: Cibotium barometz (assembly GCF_041138505.1). Lineage (NCBI taxonomy): Eukaryota > Viridiplantae > Streptophyta > Polypodiopsida > Cyatheales > Cibotiaceae > Cibotium > Cibotium barometz. The sequence continues at coordinate 315 of NC_037893.1, read as the reverse complement.
GAATATTACATCGCTTTCTTACCAACTTTTGGTAAAGTTTATCTATTAAGGGTAGGTCTAACAAAGAACGGTGGGTTATGCAAATGTAGTGAGAGAGTTACTTCGTTTACATGCCTTTTTTCTTCTTGTTGATAGAAATTCGACTGGTTCGGTCCTTCAGAAACTTTCGATAGATTCTTTCAATCGAAGAAATCACCCCAAGATACAATTGTTACGTTTGTTAGGAACGAAAAAAATCGTAATTTATCTCTTTCCGCCTAATGTACGTTCTTTTCAACCCATTTAGTCTTTGTCTTGTGGAAAGAATTCCCGTAG